>NC_073734.1:15783228-15785728 GCF_023634155.1 Falco peregrinus
CTCCATATAAGCACCTTAGAAGACAAAGGTGCTCTCTTTTTTCTTTTCTTTTTTTTTTTTTTTTTTGTTTGAGAAAAGTCTACAAAAGGCTTTGTGATAATACTCAATTCTTCTAAGAAAATTAGCGTGACGCATGGGGCAAAACCTACCACTCCCAGACCGTGCAAAGGTCCTGGAGCCATCCCATTCAGAATCTGTTCAGCAATACATTGCGAGATATACACATATTCTAAAACTGATTATTTTGGATAGAGTAAAATTATAATGTATTTCACATGCATTACTAAAGAACAGAAATCATGATCAATCTAAATAAGCCATATATGGTGGCTGTGAATTTATAAATGACACCACACATCAATAAACTAAACACTTAAGTAGTAATTTAAAAGACAGAATGCATTTCCAAATTTTAGAAATAAATCCAGTAGGTTCTATTATATTACACATTAACAATATAAATATTTTAATATACTGTAAAATGTATGTGTTCAATGACTCATGTTAGGTTTATGTGCTGTGGACAACTGTCTTAACAACAATGTTTATATGGTCATAACTAAGTTTTTAATTTAACACCCCATTAAGATGAGGTGAGAGGATTCACACCTCTGTCAGCACTATTGTTTCAAGTCCATCTCCATCTGGGTGCGGATTCAACAAGGCACCATTTCCTCGATTTACAATGCTGTCACCTTCAAAGAGTCAACCACTTGCTTCTCTTCCCCCATGCACATACAATGAAAGTGCAGGTGTGCAAGCCACTATATTTGTTAATGGAACGTCACTCACTAACACGCAGTGAATACTGGATGAATAAAATAACTGTATTTTCATTAGCTGGAGACATTTCTGAAGAGTGGAATTCATCTTCCTACTACACATTCAGGTAAAGAAAGATATATTAAGTTAAAGGCAAAAGTGAGCTTTCTTTAAACTAAGAGCAGAAAGTCCAAAATTTTACCAAAATAAAATACATATGCACGTAAAATGAAATTCCACTCATAGGTAAATTAATAACCATGGGTTTCTAGTTGTTTCACTCTGCTATCAAACCTTTCCAGTTTGAAGATGGAAGCAAGTATTCAACATACCACAGAACAGCCTCAGAAACTTCAGACCAAAGCCCAAAGTTTCCACATATCCTCACGTTCTTCACAATGAAGACAGGTCTGCGAGACGCAGAATTGTAGCTCACACAGCTATCACTGTGGGTATCCAACACCTATACTGACTGGGCCTTCAGGCACAGCTCTTCTGCACTAAAGATAACTCCAACTCCATTTCTGCCACCGGCAGTCTTCTGACAGAGAAACAGCCATAACTCAGTTGCCTTCAGCCACAGCTATGAAAGGCAAGGAAATAAAAAGGTGCCCATCCACAGTGCAAAGTGGAAACCTGCTGTGCACATGCTTCTTGTGCATCAGTGGGTGCAGAGCCCAGAGGATCTGCTGTGACACGTATCTTCTAGTGACTGCTCTGGGGCAAAGCCCAAAAACTTTCTACACTCAAAAGACAATAGCAATCATGGGGAACGATGCCAGACAGCAGTGAGAAGAGGTCTACCCCTCCCCATTCCTGCAACTCTACATTCAGCTGCTCTACCATCGACCATGAGAATTTTGTTTTCTGCCTAAGATGGGGAATTTGTCTGCTGCACTAATTTTGCCCCTTCTGACTGCAGAAACTTCAGAGCATTAGCAGTGCACAGGTGATGGGTCTATTCAGAAGAATAATAGATTTTGCTTCTTTTTCTGGGTCTCAGAAAATCTACATTGTTGAGTAGCTTGTTACTGAATCAGGCACTTATTGTATGTACAGATTACATAAACAAGAAGGTCAATTTTGTTTCAAACCTATATGAATATGGTACTGGGACTGAATTAACTACTGATTGAAAAGTTACACATTTTCAGCTAGCTAATCATATTTTATTTCACTGCATGCAGACAGCAGTGCAATGAAATTAGCTGTTTGTTTGTACATTTTGGAAAATGTTTTAACTTCAAGACTATAAAAACCACCCAGGAAAAATTTAATGTATGTCCAGGTGAGATTGCTAGGGTAAAAATAATCAGGTGATAATAACTGAGCATACTTAACAGAAACTGCGTTGCTTTCTCCTGATTTTTGACCATGCTTTTCCTTTCCTCAAAGTGTGATCACCCTTCCTCCATCATGAATTTACAGTTTTAAAGCATAGCTTTATCTTTCATAGTGTAAAAACGATCTCAGAGATCTAATGTTGCATTTACTTACCCAGTATAGAAATACAAATGCAAAAGCTTTAGCAAGCTTTTTTCACATCAACTAACCGGTAAGGATATGCACAGTAACATTACTACTTTTTATGTAAAAAAGAGATGATATTTTACATAATTTCAGACAAAATACATATTACCAGGTTGTACTTGTCTATGACAGTTGAATCCTATCTCAAGATAGATGCTTTAGTATGTGTGCTGAAAACATCTGATTAATCCAGAACTACTGTTTTCTT
>NC_073734.1:15795728-15848228 GCF_023634155.1 Falco peregrinus
GTTTGAGCTCATACCTCCTTCTATGTACATAACTACCACCTAGTGCAGAAGTTTATGCCTCACAAGGAAAAGAGGCAAAAAATAAACTCTTCAAAGCCAACAATCTTTTTATTCTCGTGGTCTACAAACTCTCCATCTTTGTCTCCATGTGTTGGGGAAGAAAAGCAAGTAGTCTGTCAACACACAGAGGGATTTTGACTCTACCCCCGGCGTGACTCCTGCACCACATAGAGATCTGGCACACAGCTTTGATAACGCTTCCTAAATGAATCCAGACAAACTCATGGGTAAATTGTGTTACCCTTACCCTACGAGAAAGGCAGTTCACAGCAGGAGAACGGGTGACAGGATCCCAGCTCACACAAGTGATGCAGTAACCTTGTCACGGAATCGCACCAGTGTCCTTTCTGTTCAAGTCTGAGACCTCCTTTCCAGGGTTCTCTACTCACACAGGCTAAAATCTGATAATCCTCACTCATGTAGATCTTCACCACGATCAGGAAGTTTTTGCTTTCAATGTTATGGAGCAAAAATTTTGTGTATGTCTACACTGCACTCCCTGGGGCAACTGCAACTCCTGAATGCTTTAAACCAGCTAGCTCAGACACCAAAAAAGCTTTCTAAGAAACTGGAGAGCAGGCACTTTGTGTGCTACAATGGTACTGCACTGTGACGCTTTCTAAATGACTATATCCGCAAGAGTTGCAGCCACTGCAGTATAAACATAGCCTACACCATTCTGAACAAAGTCTCAACATACTCTCAAATCCATATTCTCCTCTGCCACCACAGTTTTTCCAATTCAAAAAAGCATCTCAAGACACAGCTATTTGGTGTCCTTTCCTTAAAGAGCATTACTTGAGGGTGGAAAAATAAAGGGCCTTCAATGCACAGCACCAGCTGTTTAAAGACTGTTAGGAAAAAAGGTGTCTAGCACAGATACATTTTAGCTACTGGTTGACACACCATTGCATCCATGACTTTTCCATGTCTGCAAAGCGAATAGTCTGTTTCACATGCTTTTCAGGGATTCATCCGGAATAGAGATCTTACACTTAGATATTGGGGAGTTTCCCACCTTCCTGGGAAATACTTATGTCAGTTCAAGAATTGATCGCGTTGTACGTAGAGTCTGTCTTACCTGCCGCAGTGAAGTTTAGTAGTCTCCGCACATGTCTAGGGAGTGGGAACAGACATCAACACACTCCGTGGCCCAGGAGAGATCCTTTAACCTCTTTGCCTCAGTTTCCCCATCTGCAAAACAGGGTAAAAATGAAAGCTGAGTAAACAATATAAAATCTTGTAATTCAAAGTAAAATTTTGAGTTAACAGCATTAGGAACACGCAACTACTTTCTGGTTTTGTCTGTCTGCAAAATTTGGAGCGTATGTGCTGTACCAATATTAGCATGTCTTCACAGGCAACATTTAGAATTAATGCTTAAATATTCATTGACTTCAAATTTCAAATTGAAGTTTGAATTTGACATTCATTCTGTAAAGGTAACAGCATCAACCATTAATCAGGGCATAGAAATAATACCACTCAATTTATATAATCTACGCACTGTGGTCCAACTATATACTTCTAGGTATATAATCTCAAAATTTTAAAGTATTAACTGCTTAAGTAGATCATGTGGTACGTCCCCTCCCTCTTCTAACTGGCTGATTTATGTAGCTGAGCAACCAAACAAAAATTCTGAGATGTATGTTCAGCTGTAACGCTCACAATTTACATTGTGTATTGAATCAAGTAAATATGTAACTCATGCAATCAGGGAACAGAAGAAATAACATGATTTAGGTAACCAGCTATGACTATAAATTTATAAATAATCTAAACAAAAACTCTACGAATAAAGATTTTTAAAATGTATTATTCACTGAAGAATTCTGTAAATAACCACTGAATACTTTCCACATTCAGAAGAAAAGAAAAATTCCAAAACGTACCGAAGGAGTCACTATGAATTGTTCGTTCAGCTCTACCTACCCAGTGATTCTTCCCTTCCCCCCCTCCCCTCCCCCCTTAAACTACATCTATATAAATGGAAATTTGAATTCTGTAGTTTCTAATGCACTGTCTTTGTGGCTTAGTTCATTTTTAGGCAAGTTACAGGAGTATCTAATGCAAATATTTACATTTACTGAAAGAAGGAAAAAAAAAAAAAGAAAAAGAGTACCAAAACCATTACAGACATTATCTGAACAGAACATTTCAACCCTGCTGAATGCCTACATTCTCTCAGCTATGTCCTTCTGGTCTCTTTTCCAGACCCTTTTTTCAAATACTTACGTACCTTCACCCAGGTGAGCAGATGCCATTGACCAACACAATGACAGTCACTAAGCACATTTCTTTCCTATGATTGCTTGAGCTGCCCAAAAATTTTCCACCTGCCAAATCATGTCTTGCTTTTCTCAGCTTAGTTGGTGTCTTGGTTGCTGTTCAGTGTTTAGAAATCTTAATCTTTAGAGAAATTCATTACAGTAAAGAATAAGAAAAGAAGGGAGGAAATACAATTTGAATGAGCTCATGCCTTCTGCTTAAGCTCAAAGAAACTCAAACTTTGGAAATGCAATTTCCAGGTAAAGATGAAAGATCCCCTGTTACATCTCTGCAAACCAGAAAACAACTGACACTTAGCAAGTTGTCCTATCTCAGACAGAAACAGCGTGGATGAATCTGGCTAGTCCACTTGCACTTCTCTTTCTGAAATCACTAATAAAGTTTGAGAGGGGTTATTTTTAAAGCAGCTCTTAGAGTGTTCCAGCTCACTACTGTCAGCTTCAGATCTCAAATGTAATTTGATTTATAATTACATTTTAAAAACTAGCATTAAAATAACATTAGAGGGGTCATAATCTGAACTTTTTAATAGTTAGGCACGTAGCATACATTTAGAAACGGATCTCCAACAGGATTCATCTGGAACATATTCTGACTAGAATTCCTTCTTCCACCCATTTCAGTAGTCTGATGAAGCTGGTGTGCCAAGAAGCCATTGTGGAGCCCTATATTTCAACGCTGTTTCAAATGTAAACAGATTGAAACACACTGCTGGACATTTGTTAGTCAAAGTCTTTTCTTGCATTATAGCCAGGCCCATGTTTGTAAACAGCGATGGGTGAGAAAGTGCTGGAGAATCTGGAATTAGGCCTCTGCACTGAGAAGATGTAGATACCCTGCAAAATCCAGTTGGCTCCATTGCTCCTGAACTTTGGAGCAGCTTTACTTTTCTTAGCCTCTGTGGCACAGATTGATTTAGGGGCACTGACTTCCAGGAACTACTCAAATTGGTCAAGTTATGCTTGTGCCAGCCAAAACTCATGTACAGTGAAAAAGCAGTGGTCCCAACTGCTAATACATGGGTGTCCGCTGAGAACTACCTGTCCCCCAGCTGTGCAAACAACTCAAACTGGCATTCAATGAACTTCACAATATTGTGCCTGTAGCTGCGAGCTTGGCACCTCCTGAACACAAGATGGGGTTCAGAGGGGGCACAGACTCATTGCAAAGTTTGCCTTGTTCTCTGTGTCTGACCTTGGGATAAGAAAACTTCCCAACTAATCAGTTCTACACTGGTGCCTGACTGCAACTTCAGAGGCAAAAGACAGACAAGGAATTCAGTTTCTGAATGCTAGTGCTAAAGCAAATGATCTAGTAAAAAATAAAAAAAATAATAAAAAAAAGGCTGTGCCTTAAAACCAAGTTTGAAATTTTATAGGCTTTTACTCCATAATTTGTACTTGAGCCTTCTGTTATTTTTAAACAAATCTAATTTCTTACAGCTGTGAAATTTACATTTTAAGAGTGTCTAGTGGCCATGTGCATTAATTACTTTATTGTAATATTTTAATGAGTTTGGGGTTCAACTCTGAAAGAATCCTGCTGAATCCTTGTTTCCCCACAGAATTACACTAGAACCTGATTCAGTCACAACTTCACACACCCTGATCCAAATCCTGATGGACTTCCATAATATTTTCAGTTGCCTTATAAAGTCCCTGAACTTTAAAACTGGCTCCAAATCTTGGGACTTCTCACCAAACTAGGTCTACCTTGAGTCAGGAGCAGAGCCAGGCTTTGAGAAAGTTTGTATTTGGAGCTGAACTTACTGGCTGAGCCTGATCAAAATGGGAACAGGTAACAAAATGCAAAATTCAGCTGTGACAGCTAACATTTGGGCCATCTTGTGCCTAATGACACTTACACATTGATGCAAGTGCTTCCAGCTTAGCATATATGACATAAAAACATTTAGGTCTAGAAGATTAGCTTCCCCACAGGGCACCTAAATTCACCAGGGAAGATTGGAAAAGCACTACTGGAAGATTTCCACTTTGTGCAAAATAGTCGAGAAGCATAACAATATCCATACTTCTGCCGTGGTATTCCCTTTATGGATTTCGGTGGTTTGTGTCATACTAAATTATTTCTTCTTCATCTGTGAGTGTGCATAATAGTGGTGGGAGATAAGTAAAATGAGACTGTTTTTTCAGGCAGCTTTCAGCCAGGACTTAGTGCCTGTGCTTGCAGCGTTGCAGGTGTAACTACTCGTCTTGGGGGCTGAGGCAGAAACCTCCAGACCACGGAGGATCTCTGCAGTTTGAAGATAAGAGATAAACCTTCTCACAGCATCTAAAGGCACTTTAAATCTCTATGAATAAGCTACAGATGCAAACACATAACACTGAAAACTGGGTTCAAGTACAAACAGAGATAACTGCAGGAAAAGGGGGACTGACTGTGTTAGTTGACTCCGGTAGCAGGAAGAGGTTCATCAGTTGTCAAGTGCAACCGCACACGCTGCACCCACAGTCACACTTGGAAATCTGGCCACTTATGTCCACAACTCTCACCTCTCTTTGCTAGGGCAAATGCAGAACTGTAACTTCAATGAACTATCCAGCTTTTTTAAAAACCATGTTTTTAAACCACTTACAATAAGAGCAACAGTTATTATTCAGTACATGCTTTTTATCAGATTGAAGATAAACTTTATTATAACTGGTGGAGATGGTATCAATGATTTGTGGTCTATGTGAATTCTGTAATGAGAAATGGTAATCTGTCTTGGGGCAAACAATATTGTTCTGTTTACTATGCAATTAACAATATTAAGTCAAGATTCTATAACTGATAGCTGAAAATAGGGGTGGTAGGAAGAAACTAGAAGCACTGGAAACTTTCACAGGACAATTATCTGAGGACTATAAATTATTTACGGTGCTTTAGCCTGACATTCTCTCTCATCCTCACAAAGATGTTCCTTGCTGCTTCAGAGATGTTCACTGTAAAAGTATCCAGACTGTAAGCAGTTTGGGGCAAAGCCATAATCTCTCCTTGTCGCAAGTACTAAACATACAGGATAGTGCAGTAAGATAATTTTCAGAAAAGCAGCAATAAAATCACAAACACACACAAAAAAATAGTTTTACTTTGGAAAAAGTATGCTAATGAACCACCAAGAATGACAAAAAGAGAAGTGAGACCTAATCTCCGATTCTTGGTATATTTGGTGAAAATAAAGACAGAGTACCTCCCTCCCATTTATCTTCTTCAGTTTTATAGACTGAGTCCCATACCTTCCTGCGACTGAAACCCTGTACTCCTTGTTTACTCTTAGATCAGCCTTAAGCAACCACCATATGGAGCTGTGAACACCACAGACATAGCAGAAACAGTCCTTAACTAACGGTCAGAGTAAATTGTATTGGGAGTCAAGTGGGGCCACTTTCAAGTGGCTGGTTAAGACAAGGGCTGACCTATAATGGAGCTTCTCTGTAAAACAATACATTTTTTACTTTACGTTATAAAGTACAGAATTTTAAGTATGATTGACCACAGAAATCTCACTGCCTTTTTCTAGCCCATCCCTTAGCTGTACACATGCAGTCCAGCCCTTTTGGCTCTGGTTCTGCAGCGGTAATAATTTCGAGGTTACCTCAACAGGAACTCGTGCGGAGCTATGGCACAGCGCTTTCGTAGTGAACAAGCAAGACCTATGAAGTGCTAGGGTCTTTCTGGCTAAATTGATCTTAAAAAAAAAAAATAAAAAAATCAAATGATTGCATTCTTAAACTAGCCAATTCCATTTGTAGCTCTCTGGAAATGTGATGCTCCACGGAGAGCTCCATTGCACCCAGCAGGCAAAAGCCACATTTAAGACAGCATGACGCACCAGCGCTCTGGCAACCGGGATGCGACAAGGAAGTGACTGCTTCTGGCAGCCTCACAGCCCCTCTCCTGCACCTCTCGCCCTTAAGGATCGGTGCCTTAAATTCCCATATACCACTGAACAATAACGTCTGGCTGATCCAGAAGATTAGCAGCTTATTCCACCTTTGTTCTCTGCCTTCTTTTAAGATGAGCAATGAATGACACCACAGCAGGCACAACCCTCCAGCACAAAAGCTAACAAAATTGTAGGATGTTTTAAGGAATGATGTAAAACTTAACAAGAGAGTTTTAGAAGTGCATTCCTACACAGAATCTCGATATAAAACCCAGTGCTACATGGAAAGGCTCTCAAATTCCCTTTCCTAAACACAAAATCGGCATCAAATGTCTGCAAGAGCAACCTCTTTAAAACTGATAAAAATAAAAACAGTTTTAATAAAGTGTGCACTAAATTTGGGAGTTTCCTTTGCACAAGATAACACTGAATCAAAGAGTTTCACAGCAATAAAACAGATACAGTAAATTAAATAGGAAGAAAAATAATGATGGGAGCATAAAACTTCATGTTCCTGTACATAATATGTCAGTGATTGGTGGAAGCTACACACAAACTTCTACTTTCTAAAAAACTACTGTTTGGAAGAAAAACACTCAATAATTGATATTTATAGGGCTTAATTCCCTGTTCTGAGGAGGTCCTGGATCTGGTCATTGTTCATTGCTATTGTTCAAAATTTACTCCCACATTAAGAACTTCTCCCATACTAATAAACAGGTATAATAGTTTTCTCCAGAGAGCATTTTTTTTCTTTCACTAATTAGCCTACTTAAATATTTTAATGGAACTACTGACGTACAATAGCACAAAAGGTCCTCTGACCATAATATAAAGTGAGAGATGAGATTCCTAAAAACTTTTGTATGAAGGAGGTCTAGGATTTACAAAACAGCTCTCAAACTATTTTTAAAGGTCATAAATTAGGTACTCTCTTAAATGTAATTCAATCATCCACTGTTATAGTAGTTTGATTCTATTAGTTGTCCTATGTGTTTTACAAAACAGAACTCCATTAACATTATTCACTTATAGTTTCCCTCTATAAGTGGATATTCTGCTCAACAGGCTTTAAATAGATTTTTTTCCCCCCTGAAATTGCTATTAAGCATACTTTTACTCAAAGGGCAAAGTAGGCATAGGATTATGCTTGTACTTCATGCAAAGGATACATTTTCAGCAATCAGAACCACATTCCTATGAAGTAAAAATACTCTATATAAGCCGATTGTTTCTATCCCTCCTAACCTTGCTCAATAAGGACTCTATTCTGATCTTTTGAGTTACACACAAGTTTTCCAATTTGGCTGAATAAAGGTATCTTGTTGGGCAGCTTGATGAACATATTCCGTGTTTTGAATTTTGACCTTGGCATGTTCAAGGTGGATTTCAATTATAAGATGCTGCCCAGAAGGGAAAAAAAATATTTAATTTATTATTTTTTTTTTTTAGATCAGGATTTATTTTACTTTCTTCAGTTAAAGAAAGCAGTACAGAAGTCCTGCTTTTACATACCTTTGCTTTAGTGAACCAGTGAAAATATAAACCTTGATAAAGAGACCACAACACATATATAGCCACAAGTTTTTCAGAGCATAGCCTGCAGTTATATTTCAGCTTCAGAAATGTCTACTATAGATCATTCACCTCCAATTTCGTGTTGATTTCACTGTGAATGAATGTGTGCCCTCACCTCTCACAATTTAGATGACTGTTCTGAACAAGATAAAAAATACACAAGTACATGCAGAGGAGCACAGTGCTGGGCCAGCCCACTTATCCCATAGCCAGCCTCAAAGCATCTCAGCCACCTTGTGACGCTGAGCTTCATGCCCCAATAATCCGACCCCCAAACAGGCCCTGACCCATTACAACGGTGTAGTTGCAACAGCACAATCTGTACGTAACAATGTGTATGTCTGGAGAGCCAAATCCTCCTTCAGCTGGTTGCCATATTCTATGTTCATGTCTTACTTCTTAAAACAGGACAGATGCCAGAAACCATACACTGTTGTTCTTTTCATTGGCTACGCCAATCCCAGATAATCAAGTCAGTCACCAGCAGATACTCTTTTCTCAGAGGAAAGGGTTGAATTTCACCTGACCACTGAGCTTCAACTTGCACTTGAGGTTCTAATTTTCTTCTGGTCTTAGCCCATTTCTGTCTCGCTCTGGCACACACTGCCCTAGTAAGTACATTTATTACCTCAGTAATTCCTCCAGGGCCTGTCTTACTTTCACTTTATATCTGGACTCACATAAGCATCTCCCCATTTTACAAGGAAACATTTATTAGCCTCTTATAGGAGTTTCCTGTTCCATCATGCTGAATCCCATTGTCTATTATTCTTCAAAAGCAGGCTAACAAGTTGCACACTCCTAAGCAGCTCTCACTCGAGGCGTACGAGCGCTGGCAGTGCAGCAGCAGGCGCAGAGACACATGGGGGACAACAAGGCACTTCAGGTTTTCTCCCAACCCTGTTTGCAAACCCTTGTTCAGCTGACCACACATGCAGTCATACAGGACCCTTACATGGTGGTAGCATTCACCAGATACCAGTGGGACTGGGTGGGCCGGCAATTTCTAGGGTGCCCCATTCATGCTCCTTTTTTGTGCCCCTGGGACCAGCACAGGAAAGGACTACGAAAGTCTCCTTCACTCAAGGATTCCTCAGCTATGAGGTTGATCTTATTACTTTGGGACACTTGAACAGTAGAGGGTAAGCCTATTATATCACAAAACCAGGGATTTCTGCTGTAATTCCTCCAGTTCCCAGCTAATTATCTTACTTGAGATGGTGGGTTTTTTTTTCCTGGTAGTTGTGGGTCATCACTGCATATTCCTGTTTCTCCAGATCCACCCTGCAAAACTCCACAGTGCAGCAACTGTTTGGTAGAGCAGGTACCATCCAAAACCTGTTCAGCCTTCCAGTGTTACACAGGAAACTCTGGCCATGATCCGCCCCGGAAACCACAGCACAGTCAGATTTTCAAAGGACTTAAAGTATAATTGCTAGAAAATAAAATGGCATGGATTTACCGCAGATGAAGATCTGGACCCACCCTAGGGACAAGGAAACGATTTCAATGCAGTCTATTTTACTAGAAACCATGCAAAGTTTCCCATTCACACCAGCCTGCTATTTTTTACTTCTATGGAAGCAGACAACATTTGTATTCGGCTGCTCACTTATAAATAAAAAACATTTTTACATGGGTGGACTGGAGTGGCCTTCCCCCCCCCCCCCCCCCCGCCTTTTTTTTCGGTTCCCATTATTTTATATATTACGCACATGTTCTGTCAGCGAAGCTCACTTTGTTATCTGAAACATCTGTGGTACCCTGCTGTGGAGAAGGCCAACACTGCTGCTGCTGTTGCTGCCTGTCTTTATTAGCCACTGATTTGCTGATGTAGTCCTCCGACAGCGTGCAGCGCTCCGGCTGGCCTCCGCAACACTGGGGCTGCGCGGCAGAAACAATGGGATTCTGTGAACCGGCAGAGAGGTCCTGTTGGCTCACAGTATGGCAGTTACCATCTATATGAAGATATAAACCCAAGGTTTCCTCTGTGCATTCATGCAAGCACCAATTTTAATATTTCTAAAGAAATGTATGTGAATGTATATGTAAACTGAAAGGATAACACCTTTGCAGAGGTGGCACATACACATCAAAGTGAAAGGACCTGCTTGAGGCTCTCCCAAGGCCTGACTGTTGAGCAGCCATAATAGGTCTTATTTTTTGGCCTAATGAAAAGTTACCTGGATTTCAACCTTATTTTCAGGTGCTTTTTACAGTCCTAGTTCTGGCATACTGCACAGTCTCATGAAAATCTCTGGGATCTACTGTTACTGTAAAGATTATTACCTAAGGTATGGATTTCTTATGGAGCCATGACAAGATTTTCAAAGATCAACTTAAAGATGAAAAATCTGTTATATGTTTCTTAAATAACATTTTAGAGATAAGAAATTCAGGTCACTTGACAGAAGTGAAGCTATTTCTACTTATTTTATACATTTCTGCAAACAATTGCATGTTGGTAAAATCAGCTTAACCATTTCCCCTCTGAAAAATCAAAACCATCTTATCTACATAGGGATTTCTTATGCAACAGATGAGTGAAATACATACTCGATTTAAGAATCTGAGAAATATGATCGTTAAACCACAAAATTTAAGAACATCATTCAGGGAAAGATGCAAGAACAGCTCACGAAAACACTCACATGGACCAGATTTCCAGCTGATGGCATTACTTTTACAGGTCTAGTCTTCTAAGAAACTCTCTCCCTTAAAAAAAAAATATTTATTAATGACATAAAAACCTGAGCTGAGTTCCGAGTCCCATAGGTAAACTCAAACCAGCTTTCTGTAGGTTTTCTGGATCTTCCAAGGACTCTGGGCCTGATTCAGACAGTAATTATGGTACGGAAACATCATGTGACTGCTGTCACAGATCTTTTATATGCAAGTCAGTGTGCATGTGTGTCCAATTCAAGATTCAAAATTGAAGACTTATGTGGAGATAATTATAAATGAAAATAAAACACAGCTTTTGAAAAAACACCCCATTTTCTTTATAAAATAATTGATCACCTAGCCCCAATAGGAAGCTCCAAAACTTACTATATAATGAAGTGCTAGTAGCAGGCAGCTTGCTATCTCTTTCAGGAGCAAGACCATGATGACAAGAAAAAAGAACCAAGAAAAAAAATGCCACGAAGGCATCTTTTCCCTCCTCATCTCCCTGTTGCTTGAAGCATTACTTACTTTCAGATTTGCTTTATTTATATTACATATCATTAGTACCCCCAAACCAGCTAAATTCTGTGCAAACACAGGAAGGATCTTTCCATATTTAAAATCTGAACCTCATTTCCCATGCCCTGAAAATAACTGAGATGTGATGGCAGAATATCACTGGTCTACAAAGTAATCTTTGGATTACCCAGCTAACAACCTGGTGTACAGTAGAACAAGCTTCAGAGCTGTTCTTCAGCCAATACATCCTTTTTATCTATATTGGACAAAGAACTCATCTGATAGTCACAGGTTGTCTCCCTGCTCCATGTGAGACACTGGAAGAGGCTGCCCAGAGCAGCTGTGGATGCCCCATCCCTGGCAGTGTCCAAGGCCAGGCTGGATGGGGCTTTGAGCAACCTGGTCTGGTGGGAAGGTGTCCCTGCCCGTGGCTGGGGGGCTGGAACTAGATGACCTTTTCCAACCCAAACCATTCAATGATTCTATGATATCCCCAGAGAAAGGAGGCGGCATACTGTTGCTACTGCTGCCACTTACTAATGATTGTCTCAAGAGATGGTATTTCAAATCCTCTGTTGGCCAGTGACGTCACAGGTGCTTTCCACTGCCAGAGGAGTACAAAGTACCTGGGCAACAGCAAGGATCTGATCTTGCTACAAGATTGTTCCTATTTGGGAGAAAGTGAAGGGAAGGAATAAAATTAATGTGTAAGCATAAACAAGCCCAGAACTTAGAAGATGAACTGAAAAGACAATTATCTTTATAAATTTTAAAACTGCAAACAGATTCATGCAGGAAAATTTTCCATCTGTCCAGATCCTTCTGCAGGACATATGTGGAAGATAGCTTCAAGTTGGTATATTTCTTTATATGTAGCTTTTTCCTAAGATAATTATGGTTGGGGATGGGGAGGGAACGTGCAATGGTAGTAATTTCTTTTACCCTTTGTGTATGTCACCGTCTATTGTTACTCCATTTTTTAACATTCATCTGAATATTTCATCCATGCAAAAATTGGTCCCAGTATCTTTTTTTCTGAATAGTGTTTGGCGGTCATTTCTTCACAACTGCAAACAATCCTCTATTGCTATTGAGTGCTACAGTCAGGCTCGTTTCACACTGGAGGTTAGAATCTGATCCTAAGTCCACTAAATCACAGAGTCTTTTTAAAGTTTAATCTTGAGAGGATTTGGGTTGTAAACAAAGGACACCATACATGGGGAAAGAAACAACAGAAAACTATGAACTTATGACTCTAATGCAACCCTGAGTTCAAACTTTGTGTGTGATTTACCAAGAAAATTCTGAGCTTTCGGCAGCGGTGCACACGCCCTGGCATGTGGGCAAAACTAAACTGAGCATTGATGCTTACATCCAAAACACACATATGGATCCCATTTTACTATGGACGTGATTCTTCATGTGCAAAACATGTGTCTGACTGGTTTTCTTTGGCTTTTTAAGATGTGCTTTTTTTTTTCTTTGCTGGGGGCAGGGAGAAGAGAAGTAAATAAATAATTTGGTGCTTGAATATACATTATCTATGAAGAGAACAGACTGGGATTCCAAGCCAGGTAAAAAGCCTGTACTTCAGCTGGAAGTATCCCTTTCAGCAAACAACCAAATGCCAACAGTGAGAAACACAGTCCACTATACAACGTTAATCTATCCCACTCTGCAATTGCTAGATAGGAAAGGGGGGAAAAAGGGCTCCAGATGCTAATAACTTGGAAGTGGTAATTAGAGGAGTCCACATTACTGTTACGAGACTCCCATCTTCCCTCAATTACTGGAAAGAAAATTTTGTCCAGTGGGTCTCCTTCTCGCTTCCAAAACGTGCAGCACTTCTGTGTTCCTAAGCTCCATCTCCTTCTCACTGAACACATCAACAGGAGCTCGGATTGGGCCTGGAAAACTTTTTAAGCTTCTCCAACATTAGAGGATGCCATATTTCCCATACAAAATGTAAGGAAAATATTCAAGGTTATAAGTTGACCTAACAGGGAAGTACCACAAGCCCCAACTTTTTGCTATACAAGATCAAAATTGCCTCCCGCAGCCCCAGCCTGAGTGCAACAGAGAACAAGAGAGTCTGCGCCACTTGCTTTAAAGGGTAAAAACTATCTTTAAAGGCTCGCTGAGCATTTATAATCTCTGGGACCACAGAGACAAAGTCAATCTGGAAAGGGTCTGAACATCGCATGAGAAAGTAAAAGGAAAAATACACTTATCACAAAGAGGGAATGCATTTGTATTATTGTATTGAAATAGCACAAGGCTAAAATGACAGGCTATAAATTTTTCTCTTGGAATGCAACCAATATTTTCCATTTCAAGTAACAACAATGTAAGAAAGGAAGACTCAGAATTAATAGAAATTATGGACACAAATTGGTAGGTACTTAGGTGAGAGAACCTCAAATTTGGGTATTGTTAAAGGAGAAAAGGTTAACTAGTCCTTTGAGCAACCCTTGAATCCATTTACACTGCTGACAAACTGACCAAAAAAAAGCATGCTTAGATTTTACTGACAATGTCCGTCTTTATAGTTCTCAGATTCATAGCCCAGAATGTTACGGTAAATTCTTGGCAGTAAAAAGCATCTTTTTCTTTTATCCCTGAAATTTAACATCAGACATACCACTAAACCTAATCTACAACTCCAAATAATAGCAGCAACAACAGTAACTACATGGTTCTGCAGTGATGAGAATTAAGTTATAGAAATTTCGCAATTCTGCTTTTTCTGATTTTTCATTTCATTAAGCAACCATGAATTATTGAATATTAGTAATTTGAAATCACTGACGTGCCTTAAGATATACATTTACAGACTACTAGTATCTTTATTAGCCTTTCTGTTGCTGTAAACTCGCTATTGAAACATTGGATGCTCATTTAAAAAAAAAAAAATCAAAAAAATAAGCAAACCAACCAGGACTGAACTGCAAGGAGACTACTAGCCAAAGCCAATGTACCTTAGCAAAGCTGGGTCCAGAACAATCTCTCCTCCATTTTAAGATCCAGTCCTGCATTTGTTTAGTGCATGTAATTCCCTGTGGATTTCTAACAGCTCCATTGAACCTTGGGAGATGTCTTATAACTGAAACTAAAGCAAAGTCCGCATTTTCCCCTATGCAGACTTCTAAAAGAGGACTGCGAATGTTGTAAAAGAGAAAATAATTTTTTAAAAATCAATGCAAAGGTATTTAGCACAGGTGTTCCTGTTACCGTGCTACATTTGGAAAGCCCACACATTCAGTGCACCTTCAATTCGCACACCCAGCTGCGTGAGGTGGTGGTCTATTGTTAGTTTACAGGTTTGCAATAAAAAGCATGAAGTAATATTGGCAAGCTGAGGAGCTTTTTTTTTTTCCTTATGATGTCTCCCTGCATCTATTTATCTAGTTCTCCTTACTTTGTTTCTGCTTTTATATTCAGTGTATTCAAAAAAGGGTCAGAATAGGTTTTAAAGATGTAGTGCCACGCTCAAGCCTTTTGAACACTAAGAGAAAACCTCAAAAGGTTCACACATAAGGGAACAAAGATATAAGGATAGCTTTGAACCTGAGGGGCTCTCTCACTGCAAGCAAGTGCATTGCCAGCATGTCACAGGTGTACACCACATGAGCAAGTGAAAAAATAAAATGTAATTGTGAAGGGGTGTGATGCTGACGGGTCCGAGTCCAGAATGCATTAATCCCAGGGTGAATGTGTGCATCTGTTAGATATTTATGTAGTTCCTACTAGTAGTTTGTACAGATATCTAAGCAGGTGAACATCAACAGCTTTGAAACCATATGTTAAAGGGAGCCTGCAAGATGGTACAAGAAGGCTATCAGGCAATACAGGCCTGAAAAGGGCAGGCAAGCACCTACCGATTATAACGTCGCCCTGCTTAGTCGGGACTCCTGGGCCCTATGTCAGACTCCTGCTGATGTAGCTGTGCGACACGGGGGCAAATAACTGAAATCTTCTTAATTTCCCCAACCTTGAACAAGAGATATTAAATATGATTACAGAATTACAATTTTCTTTCTTCCTTCTCTAATTTCTAGCTTTTTTTTTGGTGATTTTTGTTGGGTTTGTTGGGTTTTGGGTTGTTTGTTGGTTGGTTGTTGTTGGGGTTTTTTTTGGGGGGGTGGATTTGTATTATTATTCAAAAGGTTTGTATAAAACAGTTGTGTTGAAACAACAATTTTTAGATGGTGACTTCACTTTGTCAGAAGAAGAATCAAGATCTCTGTCTCCTGGTAGTTACAGGAGCACACTACAGCAGAGGAGAACCAAGTTCTGTTCCTTTCTCTAATTCAGAGATTATTTTTTATTTATTCTTGGTTTTCTACTTAACTCTGAGTCATTCAGGCTCCAGAATGGCATGCATCCGAACTTCAGTCATTCCATTTCCCAGGGCAGTGTCCTGACCACCTGACTGTACACCTGCTAGGTACATATAAGCCCAGTTGAATCCAACATTTTCAAAAAGAAAAAAAAATATTAAAAATCAGCTTTAAGAAAAACAAGGCACTTTCCAAAAGTGACATTTTGTCTATAACGTTTACTCTCGACTAAATATCCTCAGCAAGGAACTGTGAGAATTCATTCATCTTTGAATGAATTTATAAAACATGCTGAGAGGTCTCCGGTTGAAATGTGTGAAATATTTTTTTTTTTTTATATGATTAGCAGAAAGTACTAGAATCCAAAAATTGTCAGTTTACACACCACTTTAACCTAGACCACTCAGTTTCTGCTACTATATATGACTTCCAGGAAATGAAATTTTCACATTAAATGCTGAGTTTCTAAAGGAGTCTGTTAGGAAAATTTTCCTTCAAATTAAAATTTTCTGTAAATGGAGAAAACAAATCTCTCAAATCCCCTCCACTTCAGATAGCCTAGCAACTACCTTGAACCCTCAATGGTTCAAGTTACTCTCAAACATACGGGAATCAAAAATAGCTTTGAAGTCCTATAAGATCCTATTGCTAGAGGAGTAATTCCACCTTTGAAAATCTTGGTGCAACTAAGTGAATTAATCAAGAGCTACAATTTCATTTTGTCCTCAGTAGTTCATATACATACACAGTGCTGGAGAAATATGCCACCTTCTCCTTTTTGAAGTGTTATGGCCTCGGTGAAAAACATTCAGGGAGGATCCACTCATAGGACATGGGTCTTCAGAGTTTAGCATTGCCCAAACTCTTTTCCCAAACACTACCAGTCCATAGTAAATCCCGCGAATTTCAACAGCTCCACTGAGACTCCTGCTAAGTGCTTCTGTAAAAATCTAATCACACCTTCCCCTCCTCTTGTACATCTACCTTTTACAACATCAGAACACACACTCTATAGTAGCCCTTTTCAATTTATTTCCCCCATACTTCCCTTCCCAAGAGGATATTATTCATACCCTACTCCTTCACAATGTAATTAGCTTGTTCCAATCCTAGGCAATGAAACACTCAACTCTTCTTTTGCCCCAACCCTCAAGAACCTCTTGCAAAGGTCCTCTTGTAGCTCACCACCCCACAGCATGGGGAAAGACACACCATAATTGCTCAACACGTGGTACCAGAGACAGAATAATCACACTCGCCTTTTACTACGTTGCTTTATTTTAATGAAGCCCAGTTAATAAAGAAGGCGTGTAAAGTCAGCGGTTTACCAGAGACCCACCACTTTTGCTGTCTGAGGCCCCTCTGAGTGCCCTGCAGGAATCCCCTACTCCAGCAATTGGGCTAGCACAGGCAAATCTAGGTCCAGCGTTGCAATGGCACAGCTCCAGAGGCAAAGTCACGAATAACATCTCCACCATGTATTAGAAAATATTAACTGATATTTTTAATTTTGGGAGATGTACATTGCATGGCATCTATAAACTATGCCCCCAAAATTCTCAGGAATGCAGTCAAAGAGTTTGATTGAGATTAAGCAAAATCAGTCTCTCATCCTCCTGTTTAAAAAATGAGATTTCATTTATTCAGCTTAATTCAAAGATTAAATATGATTAAAATTTCTATAAGATGTCTAGCTTTTCTGAAATAAACTGCAATGGCCATCAAAATATTGATAGTCATTGGTAAATTACTTCTGGTGTTTAATCAATGTTATATTTTTATCATCCAATTTTTTCTTCAAGTCAGCTTCTAACACTAAACTACATTTCATCAAGGTTGGTAAAATGTTTAGAAAGGAACAGATGTCAGAATATGGGGATTGCCAATAACACTGATGGAAGCCAGTAATTTCTTTCCTGTCCAAAGGCAAAAGAATGAAGAATAATCTAGACTGTATACAATAATACAAGATTTACTACAACATTAATGGCTATAAAAAGTAAAAGTATACAAAAGCTATCTCCATTTTTTTCAAGCTATCACTAAGGGCAGTGTTTCTCAATTTGAGACAATTTTTACTGCAAAATGAAAGGTCTATGTATTCTTAAACCTTTAAATATCCATAAAATACAGATGAAGACACAGGCTAGCGTTAGTGTTTCCAAATATACTTGTATATTAGTCTATTGTGTAAGTTAATAATTTTGCCAAATCTCAAAAAATGTGGATGCAATCTTTCCTTTAAGAAAGCTGCTCAGCTTGTTATTTACAGATTGTAACATTTACATAAGAGTTTGGTTTAACAAGAGATATAAATATAGATAAAACCCTTAGGACTTCATTCTTTAAACTGCCCTCTAAAATTCTGCCCTACAATTTGCACACTGAATTTTGTGCAGACTATTCTTGGAAGCCTTTTGTGAATTAGGGAGAACTGACTCGAAACAGGGGCTGGTTAATCACAATTTTGCAAATTGTACGTAGCAATCATCCTCACATTGTGAAATTCAGATCTATAAAATGCTGATGTTTTAAAGCTGAAAAATAAATAAGCTAAGTAGAACTACTTTACTAAGGAAAAAAAAAAAAAAAAAAGAAGAGTATAAGACCCCTTCCAAAGAAATCCTTAAAATAAAAATAATTAAGAGAAGTGACATAGTAAGGGCATCTCCATTGCATCTCTCAACTGCAAGCCCACCCTGAAAAAAATTTTACCACCTGACCATTCCTGCCCCTGTCTCATATCAACACTCACCTGAACATACAAGGAAAATTCCTGCACTTCCAAGAATAAACCTGTTGGAGGTTTACTATTGTAGAAGGCTTCTGTATACTTATCTACGATCTGGAAAAGCCCTCCAGTTGACGAACGACTGGTGAAACTTCATTCTTTCACGTTTCTATCACTGACTGTCATCTGTGCACCCAATCAAGGCTGCTTTGATTAAATATCAGGACCGTCATTTAAGTATCGACTGCAGCAACATGGATACATAGATATGATACTTTATAATGCATGTTGAATGCAAACACTTGAGAATAATAGCTGGCAACTAAATAGTTTAAGGAAGAATGAGCAGAATGTATGTGGAAAAGATGCTGCCTCAAAGAGGACATTTTTTGTTCTGCTTTCAAGCTGCGGCTAATGTAACTTCATCAGCATTTAGAACAAAGCTGACTCAAGATTCCTCTTTTCCACACAGGTTTTGCAACTCCTAACATTTAGTATAAATGAAGGTCTCTTTCTATTTATTTTCCCTTATCAGCTGCAGAAAAACCTTGCCAAACTGTTCTGAGCATACAAGGATATGTTAAAATTCATGTAAAATATTTTCTGTTATCAAGGTAATTATAATGACAAGAACTTTCCGTTGGGGTTCAGCCGTGACACGGTGTGCGTCGGTCGCCCTCCTGCCATTCCAAACCCCCTCACTATGGGCAGAAGTCACAAACAGTGGAAACACTGTTTTCCTGATGTTGATCCTCCTCAAAGGTCAGGTTTCTTACCTCAAACATTCCAGCAGCTGCTTAGACTGCAGTTCAGGAATTTTGTGTAACATTGCTTCTAGAAAGCAAATGTTTATGTTAGTAAATACCATTGAAGTATTACTGTTACACAGGTATTCTCATTAGTAAACCGCTAAATATAAGAAAGAGGACCTTAAACTAAATGGATGGAAACATTATATTTGTATATTAAACAAACTTTACCATGTTACTTTACCCTGCAAAGTGTTTTGTCAAGCATGAAGTCTAGCCGCTAACTCTTTTTATGGGAATTAATGTTTCTAGAATTAATACAAATTCAGAAATCACGCCTTTGCTACAAAGGGCAGAGGCAGAAAGCCCTACAAAGAACAGAACAAATTGATATTACCAGGATTTCATAAAAGTAGTGGAAAATAAAGGACCCACAGGTACCTTACAGAGGGATTAAATAAGGGCATTCCCTTTGAATGGGAGAGGCTTACACTCAGGTCTGGCTCTGAATAAGGTAGATCAGGCATTTAGCTTCACACATCGGAAGTTATACTGAGCATCAGGCTAAGTTATTCTAGCAGAGCACGTTCACCCACCCACTCCTACCACAGCTCACACTTCTGTTGTCTTTTTTCTTTTTTTAATTGGAGCAAGCATTTAACCTACAGCTTCATTAGCACAAGTGAAGGCCAAAAGGACAGCGTTCAGGAATCTCTCTCAAAATATGTATTATTTATTCAAATAGAACAGCTTGAGAAATCTTGGCCAATAAAACAGGACTTTTTAATGCCTAAAATTTGTACAGGATGAAATGAAAATTCTCTCCTTTCTGTTCCATCCCAAACTCAGTTTGTAACTGAGATCGTAGAGCTGAGCTGCTTCCTTTGTTTCCTCTGCTTCTCACCTTGGAGGCCAAGACTAGGTCAGGAGAAGCTTCTGTGTTATTTATTAACTCAAAAACGGCATATTGCAAAAGCCATAACAGAGGATCTCTCCTGGGATAAGGGAACATGAGGCAAAGCAGGGAAGGCCTGCAAGTGGAAAGGATTCTTTCAAAAACAGGACTGAGATTATACAAAGTTCCCAGAAAAGTTTTGGAAGATTTTGCTTTGCTGTTTTGAAGAGAACCTGCCAGTGAGTCCAGATGTACTAATTCAGACTTTCAAACCCACATTTCAATGTGCTCAGAGTTTAAATGCAGGACAGTAAATGAGCCATTCATCACACATGAAATCATCTTAAATATCACCTAAGCCACTTCACTTATTTGAGAAATGTTGGCACCACTGAACTTGCAAATACTGTATATTTCAGAGAGAAAATGCCCAAGACTAGACTCTTTTTTAAAATTACTTAACATAATGAAACCAAAAAAAAGTAATTTATTCCATGTTTGTTAAATCCAGTTATGCTGGTAATTAGGCAAATGCTTTGCCTCTATCTTTTTGTTATCTTCCTGAGTATTACTGCGGAAGGATTTTATTTTTCCTATAGCCCAGCTTTTATTCATGATCTGAGAGCACACTGATTTCTGTTTGTTACTGTGTTTTAGGCAAAGATGTTTCAGAAACAAAATTAATATGGATTCAAAGTTCACAACACTTAAAGAAAAAAACAGCTATGTACCAAAGAACCCAAACAGGACTCCAGCACCGGATGATTCGCAATCCCAACACACTGGGATTTTCATCAGCTCTGAGCATTGCCTCCAAAAGAGCAGCAGTCAGCACAGGTAGGCACAGCGCAGGTAATGGAACTACAGCTGCTCTCCAGTAATTGATTCTGTATGTTGACCCAGACATTAGGATGTTTACTGTCTGCATATGACTCCTTCACTTCATGGAAAGCTGGACAAAACTAAACCAGCTCACGATATGTCAGCCTTTTGACAGATACATCAAGCACTGTCTCTTAACATTTCTTTACTGCTCGGGAAGATTTGACCTCGTGGCTCTAACAAATCACACAAACTGCCTAGACAACACAAGCCGACACTACTTCACACAAGTCCAGAGGCTCTCAGGGCAACATGAGGCATCTAATTGAGAAAACTTGGGCAGTTGCTTTAGAAGCAGAGTAGAATGCTGCCTTAAAGTCCACTATTGTTTTATTATTATCACTACTACTTAACAGGAGTTCTTTGGAATTACTGAAGTTGTCTCCTCAAAGCTAGACTCTTGCCAGATACTGCTGCCCACAGTCCAGTCCAAGAGCAGAATTTGCCGATGCTGCCTCTGGAGGTGAAGGGATACAGACCCAGATTCCATGAGCCAGGGAGACTCAGAGATACTACCAACTGAAAATGAAGGACTCTGACCCTCAGGGGAAAAAAAAATGAAGACATCTACAAATCAGTGTCAGGGTATTTCAAAATATCCTACAAATCCCATAAAAGAAAAAGCCTTGAATATGTCTCTTCAGAGACACTCATAAACATTTCTTCGGCTACATCCACACAGGTGGAAGATCCTGCCTTCAAAACTGTAGAATACTGTAAGACAACCCGGAAAGACTAAGCCATATCGAGCCATGTTGAAGAGTATAATGGAAGTAAAGTTAAATTTAGAACGGTAATAACACCACCTTCTCACAAAAACACTGGAAGTTATCATACATGATCATGGTTTTCAAACTTTGTAAAGCTTTAGCATTTTAAAATAATACACAGGGAAGTGTAATGAGAGTAACCAAATCAGTTTTCTTCACTGTGCTTCCTATGACCCAGCATCTCTTGCATCATTGCATCTGTATGTTTGAAGCTATCTACCGCCTTGGATGGACACATGGAGCTGTTCTACAACTGCAGCTGTGCATGCTAACTTGAGCCATTTTAAACTTGTTTTGAGTAACTTTCCCTGTTTACCAATATTTTTAGGAAGTTTAAATCTATTATATCTGTGGCTAGAAATATACAACACTAAAACGTGTGCTGCATAAGAAAATTTGAGTAGACTCACAGTTTACTTAGTTCCTTTTAAGGGGAATGAGAAAGATGCACAGTACTTTCATTATCTGTCCCTAAGTGGTTTTTGTCAAATTTTGACTCTGGCACCATTCTTCAGTGACAGACATTAGGTATGACATTTTTTGACACAATGTCAATAGTGACATCAGTAATATTTGACACAAGGCACATTGGGGTTATTTGACACAGACAATTGGATAGCTCAGGGCACTGGAGATCCAGTACATAAAGAGTTTTACCTCCAAGTCACCAGTGAATATCTAGCCCAATGTTTTCTAACTGTTACCAGCTGATGGCTCCTCAGAGTCTTATACAGAAGGAGTTAGGGTGTATTGAACAGATGTCCAGAAAACAAAAATCAACACAATAAATTACATTAATCTGTGCCCTATGTTGAAACATGATGGAATGAATAGCCAGCGACAAAGCTATTCTTCTACTGCTATCTGTAATTCCTTTCAAAAATGGCCGAATCCCAAAGGAGACACAGGAGGAGCAAATGAGTCAGAGAGCACTACAGCTTTAGTCTCCTGAATAAGATTTCTGTCTCAACAGCTTTCAGTCCCATGGCTTTCATTAACAGTTAGACATACTTACGGGAAAATACAACCGTGAAATGTTACTTTCAATGATGTGTTTTCCAAATATTTCACGATTGGCTAATATAAAGAACTCAAAAATGCTGAACAGAAATAAAATTAATTACATATATGATCACTCTAGAATTTCCTAGAGTACCACAGTCCTGATTAAACAAAGCACTTCTACCTACAACCAATAAAGCACTCATTTAAGAGCAGAGTCTTGCAATATGTATTAGGCACCTGGCTGAGCTCCCAAATCCTGCATTCAGCCCCAAGATCCTTTACACAAAACTTGGAAGCTCTGAACACAAGCAGGAATAAGTGTTAGTCCTGGGTAAATATGAACCTACAAGGACAGTCACCTAAGTTACCTAGGTGCCTGGAGAATTTTATATTACTAAGCATTGCACCCAAAGGTTTAGAAATCTAAATTCCACTGAATCTTTGTATAATGTAGGAATCCTCTTTTGGAGCAGACATTTTCCATTTTTGTCTTATTTTAAGGCTATGCTTACATTCAAACACCATCAGCACATGCAACTTCACAGGAGCAAGATTTCTTTAATGAACAAGACTTTTTTTAAAAGAAAGTTCAGAGCCAAGTGCCTTTACTTATAGCCTCTTTTAAAATAAATGTAAATATCAAATCAGAGTTACTCCACATGCAAAATGTGCTCCTTTTTCCCATTTGAGATTAATTTTAAAAAGATGATCCACATTAGCTTGTTTATCACAGGAATTCATCAATATGACCATGTCTTTGAGTGGAGAACTGTGTTCAATCGATAGCTAGAACCAACAGCTGGGATACCTTCAGGTTCCCTGGAATACTTGTTTTTAATTTATTTTAAATTAGACTATTCTAACTCCCAAAGAGACTCCTTCATTGTTCTGTAAATTGTGGTTTCACTAAAATAAATAAATAAATAAAAAATACATGAAGCATATTCACTGTCCCTTAAGAAATTATCCCACATTGTTACATATCATAGAAAAAGAGGCAAAGCACATTTTGTTAATCATGTGTTTGGACACCCTGTCATATTGCAACTTTTCAAACAAGTTACATTTGAAAAAAAAAAAGCTTAAGAACAATATGTATTTTACTGCAACAAAAAGCATTTCTGGAGCAAACTATTGGGCAGAACCACGAAGGAAGCTAGCATGCACCACTCCCACAAAGTAAGGATAATAAACTTGCATGAGACTTCACAGAACCCATGCCACAAGACATTTCCACCTCTTCAAAGTCAAAAGGGATATACTTTCAACACCTGGGCATAAACATCTGGCATTTTCCCAACCTCTGTCCCAGAAGGCCAGAGCAAGTAGCCCACTCTTGATCCACAATTCTCACCAGTCTTGAAGCTCAAAGTTTCCCCTCTACAAAGCACAAAAAATGCTGAACAGTAACACAGCCTCTTCTGATCACATACCTGCTGTTTTAAACAATGTGATAAAGTCATTTTGCCAAAAGCTTTGTATCACAAGGTGTATTGCATGCTTCTTGATCCAAATTTTTTGGGAAGCATTATTCTAGGCACACAAACATTCTCACGAGAGGGATGAATTTATGATGTAATTCTAGTCTCACAGCCACTACATTTACGTTTGTATGCCTTTATCCAAGTAAAACCACCCATTTCTCGGTGGTTGGACAACCCATTTTTATTAGTGGACATCTGCATCCTTTCCACAGCTCTAACCTAATGTAATCTTTCCATAGTGAGTGTCGTTAGAGCCTCATTTCTGGGTGGGAACATTCAAACTAGTCGCATATTTTACATCTCAACCATGCTCTTCTTCACAGATTTAATAGCACGTAGGGAAGAAAAGGAAGCTCATTGATGGCTACAACCTAATAGTAAATTCATATAAATTGTCCAGTGCAGAATTTATCTATAGCATCAACTGAGACTACGCATTCTCAGCAGCTTTGTGGTGCTGGTTTTAAGGTCAGAATTTAGAGCTTTGCCAGTCATGGCCTTGCAAATCACAGCTTTATAAATACCATGGCAGACTACTGCAGATGGGCTACCATCCAACCCCAGCGTGTACTTTCAAGCTTTGTAAAAAGCTAAATCTTAGGGAGAGGATTTGGTGAAACTTGGGCTGTTAACAGGCTGAACAAGAGCCCTAAAGCCACACTCCCCTGAACTTTAGCTGAGACTTTTTCAAAATTCAGATTTCCAAAATCCAGCCTCAGTCTGCCTGCAACTTTGTTTTGCTGCTCAGTCCTTTCTTTCACTAACGCTCCTCTTCTAAACAACATCATTTCTAGGGCCTGTGCAAGTGGCATGAGCGCATAGTAAGTCCACATACTAAAAAGGCAGGTGTCACTGACACAATAAACTGTAATAGGTTCCTCAAAACTGTTAAAGAATTTTTAATTCATAGATCACTTGCCCAATAGCCTGCAATGGCTCCTCTGGAGCCATTATGATCTATCAGGTCACTGTAGTGCCATACATGCACATTAAGTAGGCATGCAAAAATCATTAAGAAATTGGTGATGACAAAATTACTCTGCAGGCTCAGTAAAGATCATTTTTCTTTTTCACTGAAACATTGTAACATTCACTCACTTAACTGGCAAAAAATTTTACTTGGTGGAACCCTCAGACAAGAAAGTTCACTCTACACACTCAGCTCTACAGCTGCTTCAGGTCAGATTTATCAGTTCAGTTTACACAGAACAGAGTTTTCATCCTCAGATAGTCCAGTGGAAGTCATTAGCGATACCCTTCAAGTATGTTACTACTCAAAAGTAAGTAAATGTGGCGCCCTCTCCTACAGTTTTGTAATTTGTTCTTGTATTTTAGTGAACATTTAAATGAATACTCTACCAAAACAAAATATTTTCTCTGCCAGACAGAATTTTCCAAGTCCAGTTAATTTGAACCCTTAATGATATTTTGAAAGCCGACATAGAACCCCCTGAAAAAATGCAAAAGCTTATCACAGAAAACCTTAATTATGGCACAGACATAGTGTAGAGTTGCTGCAGCATGCTTGGGGAAATTATAGATTTCTTTGTAATTTTTATAAAATCTATAGAAAGAAAAAAAAAGCGTGCAACATTCATTCTGCATCAGATAATGAGAAATGTATTTTATCAACCAGTTTTCTGCCACTGTGGGTTGATGATATGCCTGTTTTCTTCGGGCCCATTATCTGAGTACTTGAACCCTGGATAACAATGAGTTCATAGAGAATGAAAGTGCTAGGCTTTAATTGTATGTATTTAGTCACGCAAACAGAAGCAATGGCCTGAGAATGGCTAGTTAGCCAGTGACAGCATTTAGCTTCAGAACTGGCTCAGAAGAGCTATTACAAATTGTACTGATATGTGCTGGGCTAGTGCAGCAAAATTCTCAATTTAACCTTGTTGCTGAAATAAGTTTTGGTGTCTTTTAAATGAAATCCCCACTGCTGCTAATATCCTGCAAATAAACATCATTAAAAAATTGAAGACACTGGAAGAATGTGTGGTTTATGTTAAAATTTTCCCTGTCAATCAATTCTGCATGTCTGCATGAAACTGATGATCGCATCATCATGTTAGTTTGCCTGACTTGCTCAGCACAAAGAAGGTGGGAACATTTTCTCAAGCAGGGATGTCAGCACTTGAAAAATCAATCACCATCTGTGCTCATTTTCTGAAAGGGAGAAAAACAACCCCTGTTTAAGAATACACCAGAACAAATAACTTGTATGTTTGAAAATAAACCACAGGGTCAAAGAAACTTTATAATGAAACAGAAAAGAAACAGTATTGCTGTGTTTTTATCACATTGTGCCTACGTACCTTGTGCATCACAATCTTGATTCTAAAAATAGATATTAATAATACCTACAGACCAACAGCATGTGAAATGCATACAAACAAGTCACTTTAAAGCCTAGAGTTTTATCGCTTATTATAACCGAACCTTGCACAACTTTTTCATTCTGCTCACGATAAATCTCTGTAAAACCACCAAAATGCAGATGACAAAAGAAAGCACTTAAAACAAATACACTGTTCCAGTCTGCTTAACCTCACATCTACAGCTAGACCATACAAATTTTAGCTTTAATTTTCTTTTGGGTTTCACATCACTGTTGCTTGTTTTTTGAGGAGGACTCTTATACAAATAACCTACTGTTCTGATAAAAGTTTTTAAAGTACTAGGAGTTAGACAGGAGTATTACAAATGCTATCTAGTACAATGAATATCAATTAATCAAATTGTAAAACACTACAAGAGCTCACAATACACAAATAGCAGAGAGAAAGATAAATTGATTTTTGCTGCGGTGCTGCTCCTTTTCAGTAGCACAACTGTGTGAAAAATACCAGTTAAAAAGTGTGCTGAGGCAGCAAAACCATTTAATACTCCACAAACAGTTATCTAAGCCAATGTCCAATAACTAGACAGTACTGTAATGTGACCTACATACTAACAAAATCATTTTTATACATGGGAAGAGACCAGACATTTAGCCACTTGATACCAGTTAGATAACTGATATGTCTTTCTGTCAGCCTTTTCTTTCCACCCCCACCCCCAAACAGCATAGCTAAAATTTGGGGGGGGGGGTATTGGGTTGGGGGGGCCGTGATTTTTTTTTATTTAAGCCAAACTGGAACTAGAGATGCTCCCAGATGTCTGTTCTTTGGAGCTGTTGGGTTTACCGTTTACACTCTCACAGCACTTAGCCTGATTTTCGCCTTTCTTCCCAGAACTTTTCTCCTACTTATTAACCTGTTGGTTTCCACTCCCTCTCCTCCAACTTTAACATCTTTAACTTATACCTAAATGTCTATGTCAAACGTCAAACACTGGTGAAATCTTCTCTTGAAAACACATAAACATTTGGGAGGGGTGGAGTAGGTGTAAGAAAAATGGTTTAATGATTTCTTGAGCTGAACAGGTGAAGGAGAAGAGGCATTACTTACCTCAGGGCACTCCAAAACCACCATCTTAGTTTTTACATTGGATGCTACCCAAACCAGGCTCACTCATGAAAGTAGCTCCCACCCAACCCATCCAGCAGCAGCCCCAGCCCACAGCAGAGAAGTCCCTTTCCTTTCCTGGATGCCCAGCTTGGGTTTGCCACATACCCAGGTTCCAGGTCTGCACATCCCCACAGCCTGTGCCGAGCCTGGCTACCTTCCTGAACAGATACGCTAGGTGATCCCAGTTGCTCCCACCCAAGGCCATGAGTACAGGACGCTTGGTGGTACCAAAGGCCACTGGGGATCTTCACTGGGAGTGCATCAGTGCTGAGGACAAGGCTGGAGATGGTGCCAACTGTCACTCTGCTATTACTACTCTTATTTGTCCTAGTCAAAGGGCTGCCCTAAGGTGAGGAAGCAAGAGTAAAGTCCCACTTGGCTGTTTTAGATCCTCTCAACAGAGTACATTTACCACATCATTCCTCTTGCTACTTAGAGGGCTGCATTTGAATAAAGAGGGCTTGCTACACAGTAGAGAGAACTGGGTGAGTATATGGAGGTTTGAACTGCTCAGAAAATTGTGCAACATTTCAATTAAAACTACTTTAATCATAAATTAGGCTGATGTCAACAATCTGGGGCGGGGGGGGGGGGGGGGGAAGATAATTGTTCTTACAGGGGGGAAAACGGTAGTGTTATTTCCAGGGAGACAGATTATATTGCACAGAATGTTTGTGCAAAAAAGTTTGTCTCATACAGTACTAAGCTTTAAAAAAAAAAAGAGACACAAACTGTCATTTAAAAGTCAGTACTACCTCAAATCGTCACTAAATTGATATTCTTAGCATTAGTGCCAAGGCTGGAAGGTCAGTCCATTGAAATAAAGTATTTGGTTAGTCTGGGAAAGTTTGCATTGACAATGCCTGTCAATGAAGAGGACCTTTGATCCACAAGGCTGAGAAATCCATCAAGTCTTAACACATTTCATTACTATAATAAATAATATTATTATCAATTAAATTTTCAATGTACACATATACAGGATTGTACAAAACCAAAAACCCTTGTCTTAGATCACCTTTCCTTGTACTTTTCTGGAGCTTTTCTCTGCCCCAAGTTTTATACAGGTTAAAGCACTGCCTACTGCTACAGTTGACTTAATATGGGTCTTCATTTACTGAAAGGTATAGTTTGCAGTTAAAAAAAAAAAAAAAAGCCTCACAACTTGGTGTTGTAAATAAAGCTGCAAGGTTTCACACGGGATTGCTACGTTATTGAAAGCACACTAGAATGGGGTTAGGAAAACGCAAATCAGTGTTACAGGACTGTGACTCCTTCATAAACAGAAGCCAAACTGTGTCAGTTTTCGAGTAAGAGAAAAGACTTGCTAAAAGCTTCAAGATGTTGGGAAGAATGTGCTCTACAATGCCAACTTACTGCAATAAACCTAGCTCAGTAACTAGACTGTAGGCTTCTTTGTGTCTCATATGCTGAATGCAGAAAAAAGAAACAAGACCTCTATGCCTCCTGCTATTGTGGAAAGAGGACTGAAAACTGACAGCTCCTAAAAATAATAAAGCAACAAGGAGAGGCAGACATAGTGATTCTCAAGGAGGACTGAAATGAAAGAGCCATAGCTGCTAAACTCATTATCATAGGTAGATCTGTAAAAAATTAATCTTTCAGCAGAAAATTTGGTTCCAACCCAAAACATGCCAAAACCGACACTGCAATATGGAAACGTTTACCCTGGCAAAGTCAAAACACTACCCTTAAATTCTGTCATTCATGTTTTAACATGCTGTATTACAATATAGCATAGTGATCTAAAAACATCAAATGTAAACTAGGCATTTCAACTCCATCAGAACATTTGCATAGCTTTCCCTGAAAACTTCCAAACATATATGCTAGAAATCATATCAATAAAATTAAAGAATTTCAAGACAAAAGGTATTCTTAACTATTATCTTTTGTGAGTCTGTGGGTAGTGATCTGTCCCCACAAAAGGAAAGAACAATTTTCAGGAATGAAAATAAGCAGCGTAAATGGCTGGATGGTTAAGCTGAAGGCAGGGCATGAGGGGACAGGGGGAGCAGCTCTGAATGAGACTGGTCCAATACCTTCAACATGCAACTGACGTATGCATCAAGTTCCCCTTGTGCTTTAGGGTTTTTTCTTGACTGGAAAACAGCCTCTGACACTCATTCTCAGCACAAGGATCAGTGCCCTGTTACTCCCCATAGGACCTACTATGTGTTAGCCTCATTCGTGTCCTAGTGCTCCCCAAGCAGAATCAGAGAGAGGTTTGCATTGGAAGGGACCTTAAAGACCATCTAGTTCCAGCCCCCCCACCACGGGCAGGGACACCTTCCCACCAGACCAGGTTGCTCAAAGCCCCATCCAGCCTGGCCTTGGACACTGCCAGGGATGGGGCATCCACAGCTCCTCCGGGCAGCCTCTTCCAGTGTCTCACCACCCTCACAGTAAAGAATTTCTTCCTCATATCTAATCTAAACCTATCCTCAAACACTAACCCTGTGCTGCTACTTGGACATTTTTTGCTGCATATGACCAGGATTAGGACAACTCTGTTCCTGTTCGGTTAGGGGAGAGGAGCAAGCTCCAACTGTGATAATTGTCAACACCTTGTTGGTCAAAACACCCAAACCCTAATAAGTAAATTGTGATCTCCCTGACCCACTCATGCATCCCTCTCTCCTCTCCACACCCTTCAAGGAAAATTTCAGTTTTTAGTTGAAAACCAGAAAGTTGTTTGAGTTTCATTTTCTGATGTTTTTGTTTGTAGGTTTTTTTATTTAAAAGACAAAAACTGTCTAAGGCAACTTGGCGGATGGGGGTGGGTGGGTGGAGAAGGCTCATTCAACAAATGCATGTCCTGTTAGCAACCAAAAACAGTTTAAAAAATTATTACATTATTAAGTCTTACATTTTTCCATTGGTACTTCCTCTTTTGAAAGTTTCTTCACTATGAATATCAAGTATATAAAAAACAGACCTTACAAACTGTTCACGAAGTTATGCAATGGACATGGGTGAAAAAAAATAAATCTGTTCAGTGAAAAAAATACAAAGGTTAGAATGTGCATTTCATATAAATTTGTTTTTAAGGGATATTGCATTAGGGTATTTCAATTATTTCAACAAATACCAAAACAATTATTCCCCACTACAAAGAGAGACTTGGTGAAAGTTTTTGTTTTAAGGTCATGTCGAGTACTAATACTTAAGCCAACCCAAGACTGAAAACATTACAACACTTGCAGGAAAATGCATATGTATTTTCCCCCAAAGCCACAGTACTGCAGTTTGCCTATTTCCATCATTATTAGTATTAAAAAAATAGTACAAACACAACAAAACAAAAAAAAGAGAAAATTTCACTCCTACTTTCTTATTTCTTTAGATCTTAACCTGACATTAATGAGCAAATACACACTAGGATGATGATCACACTGTAGGATAAAATGGCTCATATACTGTGTTGATAAGTTAAGATGAAAGAAATCCAGAACAAAGACACAACAGTATTGTGGAGATATGTTTAGATTCCAAAATATTTGTATCAGTCAAAGATAGAAACACCCAAAACAAAAAACAAAAAACCAAAAAAACCCCACAACTGATAAATAGAAACATCCACTTTTTCCACTTGACTGTATAATAAAGATACCGTATATATTAAGGCATTCTCTATTACTATGCCTAGCTACCACCCACAGCACACAGACACGTTATATACATATTTTCCATCTGATCTCTGATGCATTTGTAGCTCCCATCGAATATCAATGCCATCCCTAAGCAAGCATTTGAGGATAGGATTCACATTACAGGAGACAAAAATGATGCTCAAATGGAAACAGTACTGGCATTGAGATCCTGACCCTGATGACTATTTGAGGTCCTTTTGAGTAACACCTCTGATACAATTCTTCCTGAATCCCAGAACAAGATTACAATTTGCACTGGGCAGTCTACCGGACTATACTAGACAAGTTTACAGAAACACTGGCTGCAAAATCCAGAAAGGTTACCTGAAAGGAATTTAATATAGTCCCAATCCCTGTATAACCACCCTAACTACAAATGTGATGCAGATGGCACATTTCTTCATTTATACTCTACTGGGTAGTAGTGCCTTTTTTTTCAGTAGCAACCATGCACCCACAGCCTTTCCTCTCCATTTTTTCCTCCTGCCAGATGAAATGCTTTTGTCTTCCCATGCCAACTGACTTATTTATGTAAGTTATTGTGACACTTTATTCCACCATAACATGGCACTATTCCCTCAAAGTGAGAGCTGTCATTAGAGGTATCATTCTGAAATGTGAATATTAATGCCCCAAAGAGATGACCTATGAGCATCACAGATGGACAAGAAGGGGCTAGATGTACACTGGTAACAGGATTGATAACAATTTATGAGGATGCCAGACACAACGGCACATCATCTTGGTCGACAAGAACTGCTATTCACAAATTGTACTTCCACAAGCACCTTCAGCGCTGTCACCAATCAAGATTCATAATAAGCATTTTAAGACTGGTATGTTTTTTAATGGCATCAGCCTGATGCCAAGAACAAGTCAATAGAAAAACCACTTTCAAGGAATGAAAAGCTGAAGTAAATACAAAAGGTGCACTGGATGAATGCTGCAGCAGTCAACTACTTGCACTTGAGAGAGAAGAAGAGGTTATAATCTGAAGGAGAATTTTCCAACAATGAAGTATGATGTACTATATTTAAGGAGTGAATGCAGAACTTGACCAGACAGTTCATAATAAATGCTATATGATCAGGGTTGTTTGGGGGTTCTTTGTTTTGTTTTGTTTTTTGTTTTTGTTTTGTTTTGTTTTTAATGTAATTTTGTGTTTAAAGACATTCTGGTTGCAGGTAGAAACTTCAACTGTTTAAAAGTGCTACCTAACAGTTGCATTAGAAGTCAAGCACTGTATATAAAGGTGCGCTCAGGGAAAAATAAAAGCACCCCTCACTTGGGATACTTTTTATCTCAATGACTGGAAAAAATACTTCACCTAAGAGAGTAAATAAAGGTGAAATGTATCAATCCCACTGATTCTCCTTCTCCGGTTAATCAGTTTGCCAAAACCAACTACCTAATGATATTTTGTGATTTTACAGCTACCTGTGTTGATGCCCAGCAAAGGACACAAGCAGTAATTCTTGGTCATGTGTTTAAAAAACCCTGACTTGAGAACAATTTAAAGAGTTGCTTCTTAGAGTTTCTTCCACTAATGATAGGTACGCACAGTAACTGCATTGAAACAGTCAAGCTAGGTCTCAATTAGGAAAAATGAGCACAAGCAGAATGCTACATTAACACAGCTTTATTCCTTTCACTACATAAGCTAAACCAGGTACTTCTGCCTAATTTATTCCATGCCTGACAAACTTTCTGCAACACTAAGCCAAGCACTTTTTTGCTGAAAAGGATAGAAGCTGAAATTAATTTTGAAAAAAAAAAAAAAAAAAAAAAGAGAGCTCACAGTCTTCCTACTTTTTTATTAATGCCAATTTTATCATTCAATTCACTTGTTCACACAGCACAATTCACATCTTTATTCACTTATCTTGTACTGCTTATGTGTGTTTTCAGAAGATGCACATCTCTGCTGTCCTACCCTAAAGCCAGGCCTGGCTCCAGCGTTGTGGTCGACACTCACAGGCCTAAGCACAACCTTCTGAACCAGGTTCTGAACATTCCAGCTTCTTCCTTTTAACTTGAACTGCATATGTAATTTTAGGTGGGTGAATTGTGTCCTGAAAACAGGAGTCTTTCTATTCGTTGGGTTTTAAGAGCCATATAATTCTTGCCCTGCCTCTAATTGCTTTATGTTAAATATTCACTAGAAATACATGGGAAAATAGCACATCCTTCATAGTAACTATTCTTTTTGTTCTGGAGACAAAATTATTATTTACTCAATTAAAATTATTATTGATCTTTTGCCAAATGAGAAAATGTGACTTGGTCACAGTGGCTCCATCCTTCTCCCCATAAATCTCCTATAGCACAACACTTCTGACTCTGCCTCTCACCTCTCCAGACTTTCACCTACTTGGACAGTCAAGCTCTCTGGGAAAAGGACTGGGTATGAAGGGTTCAATACAAGTGTTGGCTGGAGCTGCAAGGTAAACCATCAAATGGTAAAGCAGAATTATAAAACTTCTCTCAGAACAATCTTCTCCTACTCCTCTCCAACAAAGACAATTTGAGAGGAAGGAAGAAGATGAACAATGGAAGTTTTCAAGAACAACCCAGCCAGGATAGACAATAAACCTGCAAGCTACCCTGAGGAAATAAGGTGTAAAGTTCAGTCAGTCCTATGTATTTCTGAAAATCATAAAATATCAAGTATCCTTCTTGAAGAAAATTCTCTCTCTAGTCTCCTACCACATTGCTATGTAACTATACAATAAATATTATCCAGCTCACATGCTTCTGTTTACTTAGCATACATTATATTTGATGCTGTCAGGCAGAGTAAGTTTCACTTCTGTCATCCTAAAATACTAATAGTTGTCAATCAAAATAGAAAATGCATAATAAAAATGTTTTAGAAACTTATAACCCTATATCTTCTACATCCTCAGCTTGGAGCTAAGCATTGCTAAAAATGAGATTAATTATATGTTTGTACAGTGCCCAGTAAAATCAGACAGACCTCTAAGCAACATCCTCCTAGAAACCAGCAGACTAGATACATAAGCATGTAGAGAAAGCATGTATATATTATGCAATATATGCAACAGTAACTTCATAGTTTCATCTTCATTTGTCCCAGTCCTCTGATCTACAAGAGACTTTTGGGGAAAAAACCACCTCACAATCTGCCCAGTGACACCGTGTTAGGCAGAGGATGGGAGAGAAGGGCCCAGTCAATACCAAAGTAATTTATGGCGGCTTTCTGCAAATATTTAGAAGCATGGAAGCACCAAGGAGATACAAACAGGACAGGTCCCTGAAGTTATGACCCACATAAACAGGGTAAACTGATCAATTTAAGATAAAGTGTCAGAAAAATATCCTTTGAATTATAACTGTGAAACTTTAGTAGGAACTTCACTGCTTGGGACATTTAAACCTGCTCTGGACAAAGTATTAGAAAATACCCTGTAGGGAACAATCCTGTAATGTCAAGAAGATGGACTAGATGTGTAAGAGGTCTTTTGCTGCTCCAATTTTTATTATTCTAATCCATCACCCTTACTGAGGTGGTGAAGTTTTATGTAGACCTTTAAAATTATGACCATTACAAAATTATATCTGTGTCTGTATAATATACACACACATATGGATGTAAGGTCTGCTTTTTAAAAACTCAGAGTGCAAAACCAAATTTTGCACCTAATTTGCCCATGCTACAGCTGTAACTATGCATTAATCTGGCAAGTGCAGACAGAAAGTTCTACTTATGGTTATGTGAATGCACAATTTACATGCATAAGTGTAACAAGTGAACTTGCAACTTAGGCATGCAGTAACTGAAGTATTTTTACTATTGACAACACAGTAGTATTGGACTGTGACATGCTTATGCCACAAAACCAGGATCAGTCTGTGAGCTTTGCCCCAAAACAGAAAACTGAAAATCCTGCGAGGCAGACACCAAGTTGACCAACAAGCTGACATCAAAGCTTACAGAGACACTAAGGAGAAATTTCACAAGGAGCTCTGAACAAGATGCTTTCATCAGGGATTCCCAAGGAAAAAGTGAAAGATTTTATCTGGCTCCCTTCTGCCCAAATCACTATGGTCTTTCTCATTTTTCTTTGCCCCCCTGTTTTGCAGAGAAGGCAGAACTCCCTATCGCTCTTTCTAAAACCTGAAGTCCACCAAGGAGTTTGTACTGACAATGAGTAGAAGTCACTCGGAGCAATGGCTGCAGAAAGCACCTCTGTTCCCCAGGCACAGGGTGGCAGAACTCTTTATGGATATACAAGGTCTGTTAAAGGAGGAGGATAAAGGCTTCACTTTCTTCATGCATGTTACTGTTGTTATTTGTTGTTCCAGAAGGGAAATCCTCTTATCGACTAAGGCACTAGGCAATCACCCCCATATGAGTGCCAATAAAGAGATCCATTGTCTACATATTTCAGTAGGAAAGAAAAACAAAGAAAGGGTATGGAGAAGGGGAAAGGTGTTTTCCTTTTAATCTTTTAGACTGTAAGAGCCATAACTGGGTTTTCTATATAGTTTAACCCTAGTTTGTCACAGTATTAGAGTGAGAAACAGCAGCCTGCACTGATATTTACACACAAATCTTAATGACTTCAATTGCTGCTAAGGATGCAGAATGGTGGCAGGATATGGCCATTCACCATTAAGGCCCTAAAGTCTTCATAATTACTGAGTATACAGAATATTTATTATAGAGACTATGCCAGGCCTCTTTTGTGAGCTGCCCTGGGCCTGTTCTCTGAGCCACATCAAGCAAGAAGTTTAAATGAAACTGCTCCCAAGTTTCTGAAATGGTTTAATAAAACATATACTGACTGTAATATTCAGTTTATAGTAGAAAACTATTGCCCCTTGGTTTGAAAAATGACCTCTAGTTGGCAATTTTACTCTCAGCTTCATAGATTATAGTCCGCTGTTGGTCATTTTCTCAATCCACAGGGCAATACTTTTCCATAACAAGCTCAAACTGCAATCAGTATTTGTAGGCTGTTACGCAAGTTGAGGATAATATGTCTCAACACATTCTATTATATGACTAAACAAAAGAAATAACAACCTGGTGACACAGACATATGGAGAAAAGCAGTGCTATTCTTCTAATGCTGAGATAGCAGAAAAACATTATTTCTTTGTATTGTGCTAATTTATATTAAATTTAATGTCTCCAATACAAAATAATCTCTAATTTGATTTTTTTTCATTAATAGTGTTTTGGTTTACGTTGGCTTATGTCTATTCCTATTTTAACGTAAAATGACAAATACTAAATTCTATTAGTATCAGATTTTAGAAATGACAGGTAGTGGCAGATAGCCTAACAGTAGAATTACATTAAAATGTATTCACATAGTTATCTTCAAGATCATTTGGTCTTGGGCACACAAAACACACGTTCATAAAACTTACAGGTTTGTTATTAAGAAATTCTGATACAATTTAGGAGGCAAGCTGCAAGTAATTGTTTCAGCACCCAGCTGTAGTACCTAAATACAAGATGAAATACAACATTTGGAAAAAAAGTTCCCGTATTAGATAATCAAATAGATACACTGTGTTGAGAAGACGACGTAGCCCAGGAAGCAAGGAAGATCTGGAGGCTGTTCCAAGATACGCCTCACACAGCTCTGCCAGCGACAGATGTTAAGACAATCTCCCCACCTTCCCAAACCGCAGTTACGCTGACCTGCAGGGCTAGTACAACTTACCTAGCCACCAGACTGTGGTGGAGTTTAACTCTTTAATCAATGGATGATGAAAGCTCTTGTAGATCCTTTACTGTAAATGCAAAATATTTATAATTACAAGACTAATACTCATCCTCATCTGTAAATAAAACGCTGTGGTTAAAACTTGGTGCGCACATACTGAGAGCCAAAAGGGACCAACTTCCTAAGCTGAGGCTAGAGGAGTCAAGCAGAAGTGGACATTTTGCCATCCTTCCTCTAGAAATTACGAGTTTCCTGTCCTTTAACAAAATACACCATATTTGCTGGGGATCTATGAGGGGTCAGAAGGGAGAATCTTGACTGAAAGCTGTAAGACCCATAAGAGGAAAAGGTTCATTGTAGGCAGCTGTAGGGCTTCAGAAACTATATGCATCTATAATACTGCATTGTGAGATGTTAAAGGGGCAGATTTTTTTTTTCTTCATTCATTTTCCACTACTGTTCCTATATTATAGCTCAGTCACTGATCAGCCTGCATTTCTAGCTGGAATTTCAGTGGTCTGGATTCATTTAAACACATAGGAACTGCATCAATAAGTTGTTTTAAAACATTTAAGCTACAGAAAGTATTTGAATGTGATTATGGAAAGATGATGGCTCTTTATCTTAGAACTCTTCAAGGAACTTAGATGTCTAACTCATTAATAGTGTTTAGTATATTAGATTTTACATTTTTATGATTTTAGAAGAAAGGTTTTCTAATACAGGAGGAAAAAAAAAGCAGCTTCCCCCCCCCCATTTTTCATTTTAGAGTAATAAAAGTGGCACATATGTGCCATAGCGTAATGGATTAATTAAGGAATACGATGTTTATCCTAGGTCCTGAGCTGTACATCTTCATAACTCACTCATAAAAATTAATGTATTATACCATGCTCCAGAATGATATATCTGTTTTTACCATACCTGTTGAAAATAAATTGTTCTAAATTGGATTATCCTGATATCCAGTGAGAAATGTAAAAATTACATTGTTATTTTAAGAATTTACATTGCTGTGTATAAAAAAAACATAATCTTTTCACTGTGCTTTTGAACTGTCATGTTACTCCTACTGTTATGAAATCATAATTGCTGCTGCCACACCTAAAATCAAATGCAATGCATATTGTATTTCTTCATATGCTGTGTATTTCGTACCTTAATCACAAAACCATATACAGTATATTTCAGGACTATTCTTTCATTACTGACTGCTTCTGTATGTAAGTAATACACAACAATGCATGCAAGGACTCATAAAATACTCATTTCTAAAATCAACAGATGAAAAATCCCTAAATAATAATGTACAGATGTTTCATATTTACATGAGCTGTTGGCATTTAATACTGCCAATCATACATGCAATAAAATCAGTGCATTTCAAGGTACTCAGCACTTACAATAGATTATTTTTATTTTCTTTTAAATCAAAAGATCATTTTAGGATGATGGGAAAAAATGACTGTTCAATAAATATACAATGATATATTTCTGTTATCTTGAATTTCCTACGAGTGGTCAACTACACTATATTGTTCTATACCAATTCCTATTCCTTCTACCTCAAGAAAGTTGATTCTGCTGTCCTTAAGCTGCAATGCCTCACTAAAAGTAAATTATCTGCACGTTATCTGCACAGTAATCCTCTTCTTGAATACAAGACAGAACATCATAGTTTCTAATCCTACACAGATAGAGTAATTCACTTCCACTGTACATTTTACTGTAAAGACAGAGTAATACAATATGTTTGATAAATCATGTATGTGCCTGTGTACAAAGAAAAAGGTTTATCTCCTTTCCTACAAGATGCATCTGTATTAAAACACACACACACACACGCTCCCCATGCTGGCAATCCAACAATCTTTAGAAGTTCTATAATAAAGACATCTAAGTTTAAAAAATGAAGCAGCTCACAGGTCAAACAAGTTCCTGATGACAAGTGCTTAACCAGAAATATCATTCCACTGATTCTAAGTTTTCATCCATACATCAAACTCTAGCGTCTATTGATTAAATAAAACTGATATTATTTTTTTTTATTTCAAAGCAAAAGAGAATTAAATCATCCCCACTGTTTTCCCTGTGTTTGGAACTATCACATTGTACACACTGGCCATGTGTCCTGCTTATAATTACAACATCCTTAAGGAGAGCTTTTTCTACAATACCGATCACAGGTTTCTTGCCTCTTCCTCTAAAGCTCCACAATATTCTGACCCAAGATGGCAAAGGATATGATCCAAGATCTACTTAAAGTTGATAAATTCATTTGCTTCAGGAAATTTTGGGTCCAGACAACTTTAAGCATACATAAATACAAGAATTTACTGCAGTTATCCTGGCACATCTTTCCTTTCTCATACCCCTTTTTCACTGTGTAATTAGCTGCATCGTGCCTGAATTTTGTCTGCAATCCTCTATAAAGTAATCCAGGCCAGGCAGCCCCTGCAAAGCCTTACCAAGTCAAGGTCTGCTGGCTGAGAGAACAGAGGGTCTCTTTCAGCAAAAATCATCAAAACTCTGTGTATCTGTATATTTCTGACCCCCATCAACTGGGCTCTGAAGATACCTTCAAATCTAATGTAGCATGAACATATAATATATTGCTAATGATATCTTTGAAGAGCACCAACAGGTGGATACAAAAAAATCCTGAGGTTTAGTTTTGCCTTTTTTTTTTTTTTTTCCTTGTGCAAAAGTATCCAAGTCAATTTGATAGCTTCCTTGGGTACTCTGTCTCCAAGTCAGCCTTCAGCTTGGTTCCAGTCTACCTGCACAGTACTGCTCTGCACTGTGCAAACATGCTCTAACACTCAAAATGTACCATAAAAAGGCCAGAAAACCCTGTATCCGGGATGAAGTTTCCATTCTGGACGGTAATCACTGCTAGGCTAAAATGGTAGCATCCAAGTTCACTTACGTGTTTCACCCCACACTGACAGATGAAAGGACACATGCTAAACTCAATTCTGTTATTGTATGTGCACATCATTTAGTAAATTGTATAAAGTATTCTGATTTTTTTTTTACAGGCAAGGAATTTCTAATGTACTTTGAATCTAAATTAGCATCACAGACTAGGGTAAATGTGTAATTAGTAATAAATTAATTAACAAAAAAGGAATTTATTACCTGTTAGTTATTTCAGTGTGATGGAGTTACAGAAACTCAGAATGATGAGTAAATACAGACATCTGTATCAGTTAAGACGGCTGCAGCTTGGGCACATCCCTCAGCCCTTTAGCCTTTTTCCACTGGAAATCAGTAGTTCAGCACCAGCAGAGCAAAGATGAGAACTTTGCTCCTGCTAAGCAGCACTAATTTCTGCCCATAGTGACATTCATAAGAGGATCAATCAAGTCACAGGGGTAAGAAAACTGTTTGCTTATGATGTGACTGTCACCAGTGAAGATGAGTTTGTAACACCCTCCAAGCATCAAGACGACACACAAAAGAAACATTAAAAAAAATAAACCCAACAGATACTCTTGCAAAATACATCAATGCAGTTTTCCAAACTGAAAAAGCAGAAGTCAGAAGATCAAGAACTCACAGTTAGGATTTTCCTATTAGTTAAAGAACATAAGGATTCTCCTGAAGTCTTTGATTGATATATGATCTTTTCTTTCTTTTCAGGCAGAACAGCTGTCCAGTGAACTAGAAGAAATAGCCCTGAAGACAGCTTTGTGTCTGATATGACTTTGAGAGGAAAAATTATCCCAGTGATAGATGCATTACATGGAACGTCTAAGAAAAAAAAAAATAAAATAAAAATGTCATCCGTGAAAGAATTTTTCTTTCTATTTGAGCAAGCGATCCCTATTGTGCTTGAGGTGGGGCGGATGTTGCAGGGTCTGATACCAAAGAGAAAAGGTATGTCCCTCAAAACCAGAATGAACCTAGCCAAGAAGAGGCAGTAGGTATTTTTAAGAGAAGGGCAACTGGGCACACAGGGAGAGAAACAGAAAATTTTCTGAAGATTGTCAGGACATGGTGACCTGGGATATATTGTAACTTCCTTCGTTCTTCTTAGTAAGGAAATTCTTTCAGAAAGGTGAAACACTCACACTCTGCTGGCTGGTTAAGATACACAATCTTTGCCACAATAACACAGAAATAACTGATTAGTACAAGAAAAAAAAAATAAATAAATCAGTGACAACAAACGCAAACCTTCTCAGCAGAAGTACTTGGTACAAATCTATATAGATTTATTCAATCTAATGAAATTATGTGAACTACATAACTGCAAGACTATGGCCACTGTGATAAGTGATGTCCAGATTAGAGGAAAGATGGCATGAAACAGAACCTACTCTAGAGCTGTGTTTTGCCAGCACTGTAAGGGGCTTAAAGAATGAACAGCCAGAATGCTCAGGTCAAGTTTGCATCTCTCATTCTAAAACCTGTCCCTGTGGCACTTCAGTGTATGGATGAGCACTATGGCTGCTGTCATTCACAGCCAGCAAAACGAAGAGTGATTACAATTGTACTTTCCTTGAAGTAACCAGATCCAGTCCAACACCGACAGTGGCAAGCAGTGCATCAATGGTTTGTTCACCCACCTTCCAAAGCCTTGTTGAATTTGCCACATACATGATGTCCTCCATTAATTTGGTCAACACTAAACAAGGGCTGCTACATATCTAATACAGGATAGGGTAGGTCTTGGCTTAGCAACAGTCTAGCAGAAGAGTGTGATAACCTTCCACCCATGCTATCCTGGTGGCCCTTGAATCCTTAACCTAGATCTCCATCACCCTGCCCAAAACTCTTCATCATTCAATACAATGGATCTTTTCTCACTAACACTCTTCCATCTTCCACTCTCCTCCCAACCAAGCACCCTTCTTCCTGCTCCAAAGCCTTCCTAAGTCCCTGTGGGTATCCTTATTCCAGAAGCTAATTAAAATGAAATAAGATCTTTACGTTTCTCAATGCTAGACTGTTACACATTCTCATAGATGTTTACACAGAAATTTGTCTCTCTTCCCTTGCACAACTTGAACACCTTTCCTCCCCCTATCCCAAACCACCTCCTTTGTCCCTACTTCTGGAGTCCTCTTCCTCCCCCTACATAAGCTGTCGTTAACCCTGTGGATCAGAGTGGTGTTCCCACCAGCTGTTGACATCTGCCTGCTCTTCTGCTACCTCACCTGCCCCCCCCCCCCCGAACCCCACCCCCACATTACCAAGTGCCAGCCCCTGCTCTCACGCAGATTTTAAACCAGAGTTTTCAGAAATCCTGCTCCATGGGATTCCAACAACAGAAGAACAGAAGATAAGAACATAAAAGCATCCTCAATGTGGTGTCCCATCAGGAAGCCAACTAAATCTGACAGACTCTGTCCTCTCTGACCCATAAGCAGGAAAGGCCTGAGCATTTAGAGAAGAACAGCAGTTCAGAAAACACCTTTATATATCTGTAATCAGCCAGCAACACCTAACAAACAAGAAGCATTCACCTAGGTATTTACTTTTGGGGCAATCAAATCACATTTTAAAAAAATAAATGGTAATATCTACACATACACGTTACACACATTTATATTTCTGGTTTTCCCCTCCTTCTCCCCCACTTTTAGTTTGCAGTGACAGTCAGCAATTATTTTACAGAGAAAGACTCTGTAACAAGCTTACAAGATGCCTTTAGTAATAAGATAATTATTTGTAACTCTATAAAGAATTATAATTTTTAATTTAAAAAGAAATCAAATAAAAACAGCTTTCATCTTTCCTACCATGTGAAGAAAACATTCTCTGCCTACAACTCAAATTATCATTCTCTCTTTTGTGCAAAATGAATTGACCCAGAAAACTAAAAGGGTAAGAACCCATATTTGCTGGGCTTATTCAGCAGCCAAAAGTTCATGAAAAACACTGTTGTGTATCACATAGCAACCACTTGATGCCTATTGTTAAAATACAGTAGTTATTCAAAAAGTAAAATCTTGCATTCTCAAATAAGAAGCCAGGCTGCAATGTGTGTTTACTGTTTTTGAGAAACAGTCATCTTGCCATTTTCTCTTTTTCCATGGTCTTGGCATATTTGGTCAGCGATGCAATGTGCAGTTACCCACAGGAAAGAAAAGGAGCACAAGAATTTTCCTCCAGTGATTTGCTCACAGGACAATGTCCATTCAAAGTAACACTTGAGATCACTACTAAAAGACTCACGATGTGCTCTCTTTCTATGCAGCCACGCTTTCAGTAACAATGTAATATTCCAGAGGAAGAGTATGAAGGAGGAAGGGAGAGAAGCTTACCACTTTTTCATTGAGCATTACAGTTGCACACTTCCACTTGTTCTCAAAGCAAGCACCTCTTAGGAAGTCTAAAGACACATGTACGGATGTCCTCATTGCTGCTGTACTTTTGCACTTCTTCCCAGCACTGTTACCTGTCGCTGCAGCAGTGCAGAAGTGTGGAACTTCATGGACATCTCCCACTCCACCTTTCCTCCAAATCTTTTGTTGTAATGTACGGTAAAAAATAAGATGCAATAAAAGTAAAATTTACAGAGCAGGAAAGAATGTCAGCTGTAGAGTCAGAAAAAAATATTAACAATTTATTTTAAATGGAGCATGTGTTACTCTCAAATATTTGAAAAGCAGTGGCAGATCACTTCAGGTATTCTGGTCTCCCCAGATTTCCATGAAATCTGAAAGACAGCCCCCAGTTTCAGTCACAACTGCACCAGACTGTCTATTTAAATTACCAAAGCAAGACCAAAAGGGTTCTTCTGAAACAAGAGGAGATGAACGGGATGAAGGGAAGAATAAGATATAAACTCCCTCGTAGGTGCTATTACACAAATAGTACAACTTTAAAACTTCAAGATAATGGCATTTTTAATACCAGAAGGGATGGCAGACTTGCTTTGTGTAACTTTGACGTATTTCAAGGCTGCGTACAAACAGGTGTGCAACATTTTTGCTAGCTGTAAGGTGATTGTTGAGATTATCTGCTTATCTAAGAGTGTTTAAACTCCTTTTGAGTAGTTAAAATAAGATAGTGGCATAAAGTAGATTAAAAGTGGGGAAAAAAATGTCTAAACAGACGTTTTTTCCCAAAAACCTTACTTTAAGCCAGCTGTATCCAGGTATGTGTGCTGTTTTCATAGCACCTGAAAAGAAAGTTGAGTGGTAGACAGCAAACCCCACATGAATGCTTGGAGCTGCTAAAGAAAAAGTGTGAGAATGAATTACATACCTGGAAGCAAAGAGGTGAGTTTCATGATTTTAAAGAGAGAGAGATCTGTTTCCAAAACAAGATGAAAGCATGGATGGGTTGAAGTTACAGCTTGCTTGCTGCAAGTGTTCCTGCTTGTCTTAATGCAAGTTCTTTATTGGAGGTCAGCAGAGAACGAAGAAAATCAGTTTCTTAACTGGCTTACAAACGTGTATATACAATTAAATATTCAAATCAGTCCAAAGGTAGATTAGTGTGTACTTATAGACAGGGATTGTCTATAGCAAGGAAATACTTGGTTTGGTCATTGGTCAGTGATGTGGCCATGACAGGATGTGGTAACTATATATGACTGTTGAATAGCTGTAGTTACAACAGTACACCCATGTGTAATTTATCACCAAGATAGTAGCATGCTTGATGAAACAAAGACTAAGCTATTACATCCAGTGCACAACTAAAAATCAAGAACCATTTCCCCTAAAACAGTAAAACGTGTATGTTGAAGAATACCGCAGAACTTTCCTAGCACAATTCAAATTCTCCTCTGAAAATGTACGCTTCTCTCAGAAACAGATTCCCAGAACAGGGACTGGTAATTTATGATCCACCAAAATACTCTGTTGAACTAAAAAGTAATACCTACACTGCGCCTATGCAAATCACTAAGAATAAGTGACTCTAAGGACCAAGTAAGAACAAAGCCCAAAACTCCTATCAAGCATTATTTGAGGTTTGAAAAAGTCACGACAAAGTGTAATTTTTTTTAAATAGGGATAAATTAGGATTTCTGTAACAATTGACTCATTTTTCCTGCTTTTACCTAAGGATCTCAAAGAGCACTCCAAGTGTTAATTAAATTACAAAGCATTTTTGAGACAGGTAAATGGTATTATGCCCACTGGGGAACAGAGAGAACATTTATGTTTCATTACTAAAGTCACACAGTAATTCAGTGGCTAGTAATATAACTCAAGAATTACCAGTCACCACTTCTACTCATTGACCTGATGGCCTCACAAGAGGTAAAATTAGCCTTAAAAGCCAAAAATACTTTCCCCTTGTATTTTTTATCTTCCAAGAATCAGGCCAAGATTTTTTAATATTTTATTTTCCTTCCGTTGCTTACTGGGGGGCCTTTCTTTCAGTCACACAAAAGAAGCCACTTCCTCGCCTACCCACGTGTGTTAAGGATCACAGTACAGCAATACAGGAACACAAACAAGGGCAGTGGACAGTAATGGTGCTGTTTAACAGCTTGCTCAGCTGCAGCAAGATCCTCTTCTCCCTCTTCCAATCAGCCATACTACCAGAGATGACACATAAGAGCCTCTATCCCATCAGAATGGAGATGGAAAGATGTGCAGATGAATTAATCCTTTGCTGGCCAATTCACCAACTTCCAATCCTACTTTACCGAAGAAACAGGCATAAAACTACACTAAGGAACCTAGTCCCTTGTACACTTCATAGGATAATCTCCCAATGAAAGGGACAACATAAGAGCAGCTAGCAAGGCCCTGAAAATGCTTCAGACCATGGAACAGTCTATTCTGGTAGTTCTGTCCTACTACATCTATTTTGAGTTGCATGTAAAGAGATGAGGGAGAAAAATTTCACTGACCATTCTTTTCTTAGCGAAAAAAAGGAAGCCACCATTTTTCATTCCAGCTTGGTCCTGACTAGTACAAGGGCAGGATCCACAAGTAATAAAGCAATAACATACAATGCAATCTGCACAATAAACAGTCCAGTGACTTACAGTGCAACCTAAGGGTATCTCTAATTCAAGACTGGTACAGCTCTGTTAGAGCTTTAACAAATTATATCTCCGTTAGAAAACTGATTTTGGAGACTTCTTTATAAAAGGTTTTTCTGTTTCATAAATAATTATTTATTACTAAAAACAGGGAAGCATCTTTATGAACTTTCTTTAAACCTTTTGAATACAATGCTAAAGCAAGATTTCAGGCTTTATTCCCCTCCCCTCCTCCTCCCCCATTTCTTGTTATGTCATGAAGAATCGTCTATGTGGAAGAGATGAAAATGTCTTTGATTTAAATGACCAAGGCTTAAGATTGTCTTTACCGTGGCAGAAAATAAAGCTGCTGCATATATTTCCAGTAGTAGTATTATTGTTATATGGTATGACAATCATAATCTTTTTTCTTTTCCTAAAAATATGTCTAAAGAACCACACAGTTTATACACTTCATTCAAAATATTTTTCTTCGTTTACATTGATTGCATATTTCAAATCATGTTACAGCTGTATCGCTTAGCCTAAATCAAATAAAGAATCCACATAAATGCATACACACACTTCCCTTGTTTTTAGACATTGCCAGTATTGACAAGATTAAAATATTTTTCTCATTCATTATTTATTGTGATATGATGAAACAGTGAGAGTATGTATTTAACAGAACATCACAAAGTAGAGTTAAAATGTGGACATGCTGTTTCATTTCGATTTTACTGCAACAGTGTTAAGTATGTGACTCCCTGACTGCAATAATGACATCTTTGGGTGATGAAGATTTAAGATGCTTTGCAAAGATGCAGTGTTATCCAAACTCTTCAGCCATGCTGATTAGGAGCATTATTAAATAGATGAACCCAAGACTGGAAAGAGTGCTGTGACTAAAGCCTCTCCTGTTGCAGAGGACCGGGGGAATCAGTGCTCAGTGGAAGGGCGGCAGCACACTCCCACACTGCATCAGGTACATAACTGGAATGACTGGAAGGCAGTCATACATGTAAAACAGAGCACCAACATTTTTTTGTTACCAAAAATATGTCCTCTGGATAGTTTCTCTGCTTCTCAGGTGATCTGACACTACCTGACAACTGGAAATTGGGGTCAAGCAATGCTGTATCCAGTTGAACCTCGAACAGAGGTAGATAAGAGGGTAGGTAGGTATGAATTTGGTTTTTGAATACATGTACCTTGGATTGAAAATCAAACACAGCACAGCATAATCCAAGTTTCCAGCTCACAGTTGGGCACTATTCTGCACGCTTCCACAGGCAAAACAGCAAGGAAATGCCAAAGAAAGAGCACCACAGCAAAGTGTAACCAGAACTGGTACTGCTGGGCAGAGGAGCACAGAGCTTGCCTTCTGTAGTATGTGGCAGTCTCTGGGTTACAATGCAGAAAAAGACAGACACGTTTTAGCCCAAATGCTTATTCTTGCATACTACAGTCTAAATATACCCCGTATGATAAATACAGCAGAATAATCAGAAGGTACTGAATGCTTAAAAAGCACCCTTAACAAAACAAAACAATGTAATGCATATCTCTCTTTACGTGTCAAACAATTTTCCTAACAAATCATAATAATGCAGAATGATATAAAATTCACCCATCAAGCTCAAATGCATGCACAAAGATTACCATGGCAAAGAATTGTGAATTTCATTAAATATGTTAAAGGCAAAAAAAAAAAAATTCTGCTTTGAAAAATAGTAATCCTGTCTTTCAACAAAAATATTATAGGAAGCTATGAATTTGGTAGATCTGAATAGGATGTTGGTACATGTTTTACTAAGGTAATATAATGGCACACTATTATTAGATCACATTAATCATTACTGTGCCAAAGGCACTGACAGCACCACTGAAAAGGATTGAAAGGGCTGGTAATGGATATAAATTACCCATTGTGTGATAAAAGGATTTTTACTAAGAAGGTAAGAATAAAACAGCAAATTTCTAATATAACTGTTGTGTAAAAACCAAAATAAAAGTAATCCAGTCAGTAATATCCACAAAATCAGAAAGTAAGCACTTTTGAAACAAGATAAAGTCACAATAAAAACTGTATACAATGTAAAATTAATTTCGTGGTGCATAATATTACTATCAATTTAAATAGTTTACATTATGACCTCTAAGGGGTATGGCCAAGAGAAAGGTAAGCTTTGTTAATTAGAATCAAGCATGAGCTTCTGCATGTGTATTTTAAGTTTGTAGGCTTGGAATTTTTTCTTTGTTTTTTGTTGGTTGGTGTGGTTTTTTCAACCTATGACACCCCCCTGAAATTCAAGACATGTTGGGTTGTCTCTGTTTTCTGCATTAATATCACAACAAACAGCACATCTCTCAGATGGTTTTATTTGGATTCCAAATGCTATTACAAAACGAACCACGTCTTTGCTGAGCTATTTAACCATTTGATTGAAACCATTTGTATTACTAATTGTCCAGTTCTGTGCTCCTCCTTTACTCTGGAAGTATTTCCTGATATTAGTAGGAATCAGCGAACTGGTCAGACTATGTCCTTATTTACAGCAGTAAAAATCCACATATCTTTTCCGAAGTTGATGGAATTATTCTAGAATCAAGTCAATGTAATTCTTTTCAAGTCAATTGTCTAGAATGAAATCCAGTAGCTCACATTCAATTAGTAAGTTTTTTTAAATTGTGAGCCATATTCTTAAATTATATAAATTCGTAAGTACAGACATCAATCCTGAAAACACTTATGTCTATGTTTAACTTTACTCACGTGAGTAATTCCATTAGCATCAGTAATTCAATACCTGCTTATGCATTTGCAGTACTAAAGCTTTAATATGCCTGAATATCCTCTCACTTACATCAGCTATAAATCAGCGCAATTCCTCTGAATCACACAGTTTCTACTGATTCACAAGATATAAAAACGAGTGGACAATCCAGTATAACAATTACAATAAAGAAATAACATAAGAATTTGATTTGGGAGCAGAAGCCATCAGAAATTTTGATTTAAGAATCAATTAATGCACGTAGAATGTAGAATTAATTATTAGTTATTTCCTAGGAAGCTATACTTTTATTTCAAACTGAGGGCCAAATAACCCAATTCTGATTTCACACTGATTTCCACACCAGTCAGATTTCTTAGACTTTACAGTAGCTTTTCTTCTACTGCACTGGAATAGCTCAGAGGGAAATCACATATACAATGTAGTACACCCCTCCACCCACTGATTTTCATGGGTGTTCTTCTCATGCTAATATGCAACAGAATATGGTCGTTAATAATATGCATGAGATGTTCTATTGAACTTATGGGGAAAAAACCACCAAAAAGTGATAAAATGAACTTAATCATGAGTGTCACGGATTTTTTACAATCAGCAGTATGTTTATAAAGTAATAAATGATGATTCATCTCTAACACAATTATTACATATCAACTGCGTAAGATGAATGCTCATGATTTTACCAAGCAGATTCTTTTCTTGAAAAATCTATTTGTAGCTCACTACACCCTGAAAGAACCACAATAAACAGTTTTGCTAAAGACAAACACAGTATTTTTGAAGATGTAGAAAAAAGCATGTGAGAGCAGGTTTTTTAAATCTAACTTGGGTACCTCATTTTTATGTGTTTTTTGAATATGGAAAAACAAGCCTAAAATCCCAGATCCGTAAGCAGAAGAAAAATGTTATGAGAACAATGTAAGTAAGTATTCTTACCAGTTACTCTTAAACCAACGAATCTGTTCCCTGGCTGACGAAATTCTTAAAAGACACAGGATAGGTACTGAAGGTCGCAACTGTAAAAATAAAACCTGTGAGAAATTTAATATGTCAAAACTCAGTGTTTGAATCAGACATTTACGTTAAAATATTACAATGCCACCTCAAGCAGACAATCCACAGAGCAGCAGAGATTGTTGAGAATTAGAATATTAATGGGATTAACACCTTTTATTTTTTAAGCCTTCATAACGTACAAGTTTGGTGGTCATTTCATTTTGAGAACTGAAAAGTTCTTTCAATTCTGGATTGTTTTGAGAGGAAAAACCTCTCCTAAAGATAATGCTGAGGAACAGAATGAAATGCCTCTGATCCTTTCCCCTAGACAGTGCAGCAAAAGAGGACAAAACAGGATAAAACAAAAGTTGCATAGCATACTCCAGAAACCCAGTTATTCTCTTTGACATTGATATTCTAATCTTTCAAACTGAGTAAAAAGAGAACAACTACTAATTGTATTTTTACTTTTTTTAATTCCATTTTATAACAGAAATAAGTCCTTTGTAGATGATCTCATCTAATAAACCCTACTTAAAAGAGATAAGAGCCAGCAGTAAAAAACAAGCCAGAATACTTCCAAGATATTTGTCAGTAGTGAATTTAGGACCATTACATTAGTAAGCAAAATAGAAACAAAAACAAAGGGCATTCTTAGAGCAAAGTAAAGTTCACTCAACTGAAGCTATAATCTGAAGAATTTATGACTGAGAATTCTAACTATGTTTATTCCTGTGCATGTCTAACAAATGAAATTGAAGGTCACTTCCAAATAATACCCTTTTACATCCACATCAACCAAACTATTTCATACAGCAGGCTCTGGCTCTGAAACCCCCGTTCAAGCACCACAGCCTTATGGCTTCACCTTGCCAACACTGATTTCCCAGAGAAGCACTGACTTCTCCACAGAGCCCCAGTGGTGGGCTGTGGTAGTCAGCGTGTACAGAATTGCATCCTTCATTTCTGTGGGAAATAATTAAGAGCTTGGTCACTTTACGGCATTTGGTTTAAAATGATCAGCACAGACAGGACCACGCTGCTGGACAATGCCACTTGTTGACTTGAAGGACAAACAACTTTGAGGACTTCTGTTGATGATGAAAACAATATGAAAGACTTCTGCAAATTAGGACTTCACTACTAAGCAGTGCAGCCCTCCACTAGTGCAACAGTTATAAAACACTTTTCAGGTATCCTCCAAGATCTCTCCAGACTCCACCTTGTCCCAATAACATCCAATGCAAAATGCTGCTGCAGAATGCCCCACTTTGTCCATGCCACCACTTCTTCTCACTCCTTTGGTTTCTCTACCACACCAAGCACAGGCTACTTACTTTCATTTTGACAGTCTACCATTCCCCCTCCTTCCCCCCTCACTTGCAATTGAACCAGTCTTTATCACACACTTTGAAATGTTTTCCAAGTGATAATTCTGCTATACAACTTCTGACATAGGAGTATTACCCCAGTAAAAGCTTCAAACCCCTCCTTTGTAACTCGCATTTCCACTGCTAACTGCCAACAGTTCAGCAGCAGACATCTGGTTTGCCATCACCACTGTTTCTCACACGTAGGAACACATTCTTTTTTGCTCTGTCCTCAAGCCTAGCTTTCTCCTACATGCCAACTGTCTCTGCTTTTATACTTGAATTATAAGCCCCGAAAGGCAAAGCCCATCTTCTCGTTACATATTTTACAGTATTGAGCTTAATGGGTGGTGAGCACGTACAAGCCATTACTCCGATCTGGTACCCCATTTCCCACGGGCATACCAGCTACACGAGAAGCAAACCAACAGACAGTCAAGCCAAGCACCTACAGTGTTGGCTGGAGAGAGCAAAAACCTTTTATAAATGGTTTTAAAAAAAACCCTTGTCATCAGATCTGGTCTTCCCAAATATGAAATCATATCTAGGCAGGTTTCAGATTCCATTTATAGAGAGGCCTGTACTATTTTAGAATTCAAATAAGTGAATTTTGATTACAATATTTGGACACATAGGAGAAGCAAATTCCTGGACTGCTACATAGAAACATAGGTCCTATCCAACGTTTTCAGTTGCACAGTGTCTAAAAACAGTGACAGCTTGTTTGTCTGGAATTTCTGCTGTTGTTGATGTCTTAAAAGCTCAAGATACACCTTCTTAGTGTTTACTTGCAGCTCATTCAAGGTAAGAAAGCCAAGAAATGGAAACAAAGATAATAAACTGTTACATTTCAAAAAGATGTTATCCCGCTAAACAGCTTCTTAGTACTCCTATGCCGACATCGTAGGCTACATTTTTGCTATGCTATTACAAGGCTACTTGTGTTTAAAAAAAAATATTCAGATTTTACATACGCGCTCATGACTTGCAAAATTCTAGGAATGATTCTCAAGGGGCTTTCACTAAGATGCTTTATAAATTCTGATGACAGACAGAACACAGTAAGGCTTCATCTCTTAAAGTCCTGTACTGATTTGTTTGGAGGCTTCGTGTCATTGATCAGCATGTCAATGTCTCTTGCAATCTGCTTTCCAGTTCATGACTGCGAGTGAACCCCTCAGGTTTAAAACCTTAAATGATTTAAGGTCTGTGATACATAACCTTACGAACAAATTGGGAAAATCTGTAGCTTTACACATTAAACTGTAGCAGAAATGATTTAAAGCCTTATAAAAAGGTATTTTACTTACCTGTGCTAATATTATTCTAACACATTTGACACTATGTAAAGCAGATATTTTAAAGGTACAGGCAGCAAGCTGCATAGAAACAAATTAAGATAGTTCTGCTTAGGTCAAACTGGGCCAGTTTACCAGCGTCTGATATACTCACTGGTGTTAAAAAACCACGCCGTGAACCCCTACAGACCAATTTATCATGGTAAAGCCTCCTGGAGTAGCACTCCCATGCAGTTGCACTCGGCTCCATGAATGAGCCTGTTCCCCCAGCACGCCTCTACACCCAAAGAAGAAAAAACCCCAAAGGCCTTCAGAAAGAGGATGGTAAAATAAAAGATGCTTGAGTAC
>NC_073734.1:15850728-15928228 GCF_023634155.1 Falco peregrinus
AATTACCCTTTGTTTGCTACAATATTCCTTAAATCTTTTTGCTTGCATAAAAAAAATGAAAACACGAAGACAAGATATTTCGATGTCTTTTTGTCCTTGATCAACATATATCCTAAAGTACTACTTGCAACGAGAGTTTAATGTTCCTCAGAATTTACAGTTAAACAGTACACTTCCAAGGAATGTATTTTTTCAGGGAGATAAAAGTATCTGATTGTTTTAAAGAACCATTCAGCTGGCTAATTGTTCCATAGCTAACACATGGTATTCAAACAACCCACACATTACAAAAGCTCATCTGGATAATAATGGGCAACTATTATTGCAATGGTTTACACTTTTCTAATACAAATGAATGGATTTTATCAAAATTTGAAAAAAAAATATCTAAGAAGCTGGGTATGTGTGAAAAATAGATGGTATGAATTGGCAAGGCAAGGCTAAGCATTTTGTTCTCTTAATAGGAAATGACCTCATTTACACTGGAGTAATAATTAGTACTGCTTCACTGACAGTTAAGAAAAAAAAGTTTCACAGTATAATAAGGCAGCATCTCCTTTGTTAAGATCTACATTGATTATTAACCCTTGCCAAGAAAACCCAAATTTAACTCTGCATTACGTGTGCTAATGCTCTATGGCAAAAAGTAAGAGGAATGAAAAAATAAAAAAAAAAAAAAAAAAAAAAAAAAAAGAGAGCACGAGCTTGAACTAAGGCAGGATCCTAACCCGCACTCAAAGTCAGCAGCTGCTGCATGGCTAGTATCAGAGTGAACAGGATAGGATGTCAAGGCTTGCGTAAGCGAGGATATTGATGTCTGAAATATTTTCTAGTTGGTGAATATTTAATAAATAGCTGTTAGAGAATACATTTGCTTTTTGCCTGGATTGTGAAGCAAGCATGCATCAGGTGAGTGGTTCGGCTTGTTCTGTGCTTCAGATTTGACCATTCTGAGAGCCACCTGCTGTGGCCTCACAGGGATCCCCCAAGAAAGGAAGAATTATGTATCAATGACCTCACTATCACCACCTCTCCTCCCCACCAGAGTTCCTGGCACACGGAGACAGGGCAGGCTCGGCCTGCTGAGGCAGCTCCGCGGGGCAGCTGGCTGGGAGCAAAGCAGTCCGTGCTAGAGCAGCCCAGAGGCTGCTCCGCGATACCCCGCTCTGTGACTGTCCTTCCTCCGCACCCTGCTCTGCCCAGCGCCGCCCAGACCTGGCGAGGCTCTCAGGGACACGGGCTCCTGCTCTGGCCAGGGTTTTAGTCTGTGGGAAGCCGCTGTGTCAGCAAAGGGGGTAGGTGGGAGTCCTGCAGCTACCCGGAGATCAGGCGTGCTACAGACAATGGCAGCCCAAGCTCCTCACACATCCCTGTCAAAGGAACCTTGTTTCTGAATAATTTACGCAACATTTAGGTGAAAATATTTTGTATTTTATTCAGTAGATGCTTTTTTTTTTTTTATAATGAGGCCCTCATTAAAACCAATACGTGTGTCATATTGTCAGGCAAATATATGTTAAAATGTCACTCTGAATATGAAATAATACATTTTAGGGTCTTGACTCATTAAAGAAAAAGATAAGGGAAAGGAAAAAATTCTGTGGGTAAGCCTGAAAGAGAGCTGGACGGGAAACATTCCCCTGCCCTGCAAAAGTTTTTGAGATTCCTTCCCGCCCCCCCCCCCCCCCCCCTCCGCATTTCAGAAAAATAACAATTTTATGAGGGCTACCACAAAAATAAAGATGAACAAATGAGCAGAATACCCTCTGCCATTCTCCTTTTCCCTCCCCTCCTACCCGCCAGTGCTGCACAGCAGCTGAGAGGGCAGCAAAGCCCAAGTCCCTGGCCTGGCAGGTCTCACACCTCACCTGAATGCATCTACCGCCAGCCCACAGCATCAGCCACTGCTCCTCAACTTGGAGCTACACCACCTGAGTAACATACTTCAGTATTCACTGTCCAGAAAAAACTGGCTCCATACAAAGCCCCAGCCTGAAAAGCAGACCAGGGCTTCAGACTTGACCTGAACAACAGCCCCACAGACAGCACAGGTCCTCCCTCCTTTCTCCATTTGATGACAAATTCAATCCCAACCCATCCATTCCAGAATAAAAGTAGTCAAAATTGGTATGTTCCAATTCAAAAGCATTTTGTCAGGGAGCTGCCAGTGAGGAACCACCATAATCCAAATTTACTCTGGTTTAAGCAGACAAAACTCTGAAGTGATCTACATGCACAGGTTGTAAACGCAGACCAAAGATGGCATAGGAACAACCGGCAAAAAGCTACAAAATAAACACAACCACAAAAAGCAAAAGTACGCCCATCGCACATATCCAATAAACATTGGCATATCAATGCTGACGAAGGCCACAATTATTTTCTTCCACTGTCCAGATGTTACAAAGGAAATACGGCAGCTGTGTTCAGGCAGCACTGCCAGCAGAAGGGCAGTGCAGGAGGCCCATCTTGCCTGCCCCTCATCCCTCCCCGTACTCCTGCCCCGACGTGCAGGACAAGCCCTTTCAGTGAAGTCGGAGGGGGCTGCCCCTCCCAAAATCAGCCCCCCCAGAGCCCTCAAGACAATATTATGCCATTCCTGACAAAAACATTATTTCAAGAGAACTGGCATCTGACACCCACTTACAAGAAACAGTGAAACAGGTGAAATGCAACCTTTTTGCTAACATCTGTATAAAAAGACTTAGGGTAGGGCAAGCATACAAGAGCAACCCATCCTCAACACTGAATATTCAAGTAAGCCAGTTCTTCAGCCACATAACAGAAAGCAGTTACGTGAAAACCCCTTAAATAACCATCCTTGGACTTTTCCAGAGTCTTCCCTAAGATCTGCAGGACTATTTCAATTCAGTTCGCCTCTTGGCTTGTATGTGAAATTAATAGCAAGTTAGAGTGTTTGCAAGACCAAGTTCACTGTCTATTAATTACTGAAAAGATTTAAAGTTTTTCTTTACTTGCTCGTTTAGAAATGGGTGTTACCTGCAGGAGGCATGGAACAGTAAGGGGAAATGAAAACCTCCAGATCTGATGCTCGGGCATCTCAGAAGCACCTCTGTTGGAAATACATATTTGCCGAATGCCAAAAAACAGTTATATGGTATATTTAATTCCATAGAAATGCCTCGAACTATAGCCATAATTGAAGTTGCTGACAATAAAAAACAAACACAAAACAAACAACAAAACCAAGATAATATGCTCGGGTGCTGAGGGTGTCCTGTTGCCATCTAACTGCCATCAGGAACAACTATCCACTGATACACAACTCAACTCTACTTCTACTGAAACAATCATCAATTCACAGTTTTAAAGAGAAGAAAATATAAAATACTTATGATAGCTTGGGAAAATGCATTTTTCATTCCTAACTATCTTGTTAGTGCATCAAATTACAAAACACCATCTGAGGCAGTTTTCACCACATCTCATAAGAGGACATTTCATAAGTGATACTGCTCTCATCACAGTCTAGTAGAGAAAGAAAGAGGGAGTTTGTTTATAGATTCTTTCTTGTTTGTTTTACATTTTCTATGTAGGGAAAAAAAAAATCCAATAACCCACAAAAAGATGTAGGTCAAATGTTCTCATCTCAAATCTTCCTTGATAAGTAGCGATTTAAGAAGTCTATATAAAAAATGTGTTATTCCCTTTCAGCTCATAGGAAAAAATGTTTCAGAAATAGCACATAAAAAAATATTCAATGTCACTAAAACTGGAATAGAAAATGTTTTATAGATTAACAAACATTGTAATGAATTTGCACAACCTTAACTGACTGTATACATAGCATAATGAAATGGTCTACATCCTTTCAAAGAAAAATTAGGTATTCCAGCACATAGCTTTAGAAAAGCATTGTTCAGAAAAACCTGCATTTTTTCCCAGCTACCATGTAATTTGTGAGATGCATTTTTAAATGATCTGCAACTGCAGCAGGCTTCATCAGTCAGATGATACAGATAGATAATTCACCAAACTGTCACATGATCTTCCATCAGTCTAAAAGATGTGAATATATTGCCACAAGCTTTGGGAATAATGGGTGCACCTGTTTACAGTGTCACCTCTGTTTGCTAATTGTCTCCTTGAGCTACATTTTACTTCTAATGCATTTATTTTTGACAGGCAGTGTCTATTTAGAAATCACATTACTTCAAGTGCAATTGTTCTTTTGTCTATCAAGTAAATGAAGTGTTGTTATACAGATTTCAGGTTCTGATTAGTGAAGTATCAGCACACCACAAAGGTCAATCAGTTATTTACCTGAAGTAATAGAAGTATGACAGGCCTCTTGGATATCCTCTAGATCATGGTATAGCTCATATTAGTATTAATATTTTGTATTTCAAACATATATACATACACCTTTGTTTGCAAGTATATATGATATAAATGTATTTAATCTTCTAAAACGTACAGTACTGTATGTACACAGAACAACATCACGAAAAAAGCACTCAAGTGGAAAATGCCAGTGTCAACACAGACCCAACTCTTCTACCCCAGTATTTTAAGTTAAGCCAAGATAACAGTGAAAACCAAGGGGTTAGTCCCACAAACATTTTGCAATGGTTTACACACATAAGCTGTTTTAAAAACACGCTTTTTTCATTGTGCTTCCTGCTTTTTATAGAACAGCGAAGCAAAATTTAGTTAAGGTTACTTGCATTAGCTTCAACTAATAAGATGCCACAAGAAATTAAGATGAGCCACTTGAGGTCCAAGAAGGACCACAGGGGATTTTTATTCACACCCATACCCTCATATCTGCAATGTTACCAATGTTCAGTTAAATAATATGTCTCAATAGGTACAAAACCATGCCTTATAAATATAGCAACAGAGTCAAGTAGAACTATACCATCAAACAGGAAATTTTGAAAACCTAAACCAGCACATTGATCATACAGCCACTTCACTGCATATATATTGATCCTATTAAAACAAAAATAAAAAGAGGGGGGTGGCATTTTAACTGTTTATTACTGAGATTGAAAATAGCACTACTGTAGTGGCAGCATTGGTTTGCCAAAGCTTCATTATTTCTCATGTACCTCTGTCCAAGTTCCACAGCCCATGCCCAGTTCTGCCATGCAAGGACAAAGCAGAAGAGAAGCGTTTGAGAGAAATGCTAATTTCCCAAAACAAAGGCAAGGTCCAAAGCTAACACCTACCCATCCTCATGAAGGTCTAGGTACAGACTAGTTTCTGTACATGCACAGCAACCTCAGGGACTTCCCAGGGATTTCCAGCCACTGCTGCTGTTTTACCAGTTTGCCAATAGAAACAGAGACAAAAAGCCACGCTTGCCTTAAGTCACATTCTAAATTGGCTCCCAGGAGCATTCCCCTACCTTGTTCACTAAAGCACGGTGTATGTTTTCTCAGTGTTTAGCATATGCTATGTAACCTGAGCAGGACTTGTATTGTTCCAGTAGTTGTTTTTCTAAAGTATGTTCCCATCAGGACCATAATTACATGCAAAATACTAGAGTTAGAGCCATTCATAAAGTCATTTAAAATTTTCTCTAACACTTTCTAGCAAAATTAGGGCACATCTTGAAACAGATTACGGAAGAAATCACAAATCTTGGCCACAGATGCAAACTGATGATAAAAGTTCAAATTACTTCAGGTTAGTTTATGTATTCCAAGATCCAAAATGCTACAGGGGAATCTCCCCGATGTATTTTGAAGAGTAGTGAGTGCATTTTTCAAGTATTTCTGCAAAGGTAAGCACAATTTAGATAGAGGTAATCATTCATGAGCATCTTATATACCTGTATTTATGACTAAAGCTCCTGGAAACTTGAGTCTGAAGTTCTCAAAGCATATTTCTCCTGCAGCTTCTGAAGTTAAAAATCACAACTGCCATACATTTAGCAGCAGCAGGATTGAACCTAACAATTGTAAAGGAGGCAATGGACATGGAATTGTAGTTTGCTCACAAGCTCAGCATGTCTCTTCAGGAAGATGTGTCTCTTACCATAGCCTGATGTTGCAGGAAAGAGATCATTTATGTAGAAAGTGTACAAATTTATTCAGCAATTTTACACCTACCCCAAGAATTAGTTTTCTTTTAAACAACAGCAAGCAATCTTTAGAATGTTACTTTGCATACAGAGAAGCGGATACTCCAGCAATAAAGCTGCTTGCCTAAGACTAAATCCCGCCAAGCACTTCTTTTGCACACAAACAGTCTCCTTGAAATCAATGAGATTTCTTGAATGAGCTCTTCACACAAGTAAAAGGATCAGGTCCTTAAACAGCAGAAAGTACAGACAACCATGTTAACATAAAGCAGCAAACAGGAGGAGGTCTCAGCAATGGAGTGAAGTATAGTCACCTACCACACGTGGTTAATGAGATGTGACAGGCAAAATTCAGATCAAATGTAAACAGGGGTACTTCCCTGCCTGGAACAAAACCTGTTAAAGAGGTCTAAGCTTTGCTTCACGTGTAGTACCAGGTAGCAGCAAAGCAATTAACCATCATCCAATGAACTACCAAAGCTTACCAGCACGACAACCACCAAAGTAAGACCACAAACATTCTCGAAGCAAAGGAGAAGCATGACCATCTACCTACTAACAGTCACAGCTGGACCACAGGCAGCTGTCAGCCCTGGAGACCAGAGGAGAGATGTAGTATGATGCCATCAAAAGCGATCCAGGACGTACACATGCCAGAGAGCTTTCCAAAACCACCAAGGCACTGTTTTGCTGAATATCATGGGTTCCCCTGGCTTCTAACACAGCCCACCTGCATGCCTCCCAGGCAGTGTGACAGCAGTCATTGCAACACGGGCACCAGATCTCACCCGTCAGAACCCCTGTCCTCCCTGCAAACACCTCACAGCACTGCCGAAGAGCTAGCCAGCCCCGACCCTATTTTACCTCAACTTCTGGACCTCTATATAATTGACAGTGAAGCATTTAATTCTGTTTCAGTCACTGCATTTCTCTTCTATTTTAATATATATTTTAATATTCGAGGGAAGGGGTGGTAAGGACACAGCTCTTTCCAAGCAGAACTAATCCTCCGTTGAGGATGTGCAAGCCCCACACGGCTCTCAAAACCAAACGGCGAGAACTCTGGTTAGCTGGGGAGGCTGCACATCTCAGCAGGTTGTAAAACAAGGATAAACAACAAATTATAACTTAGTGGCAACTTCCGTTTTCCCCCTGCAGCCTGGGATGTGCGAGACTGGCCACTGAGTGTGTGGGTAAGTGCGGGGAGTGCATACGCGCCAGAGTTCATAGTGAAGGAGGGGAGCACGTGGGTGGTAGCAATTTAAAAAGCAGCTGTGTGTATGTTTTTCCCGGTTAGACTGTGAAATCACAAATGGTGGAATCAGCACTGTAAGCTTAAAAGCATGCTAACCCACTTGGCTGCATTTTATTGTTAACTTTGTGTCTACGTTTTTCCTTATTTTTATAAAAAACACAGAATGACTCCTCTGCCCCAACTACCTCCTTTTATTAATAAAAGGATAAAATTACACTAAATATTTCTATTGTAGTGACAAAATGGTGAAGAATGAGAAAGCATGATAAAACAGGACACTTGTGGCCTGAGCCTTTGGAACATTCATACTGTTACATATATTTTCTCTAAGTAATCAGGAATGTATTGGTATTTTGAAATTATGTATCTCTAATAACACAAAAGTACTTAAGAACAGAAATAGACAGTAATGGAAAATGCAGTCAACTGTTGACAACATATAGAATTTCAGAAAATAATTTACAGAGAACAGCACAGCAGATGAGTCAAAATTTTCTCAAAAATATTTCTTGCCTCCGATAGTCCAATGTAATTCATTTTCTATCTGTGTTCATTAATCATTGTTAAAATTAGTGATCCATTTCTTCCACTCTGCCATCTGCACTCAGCTTCGTAACAAACATGACACCTTCCTGCATAATAAAACCTGACAACTACGAGGATGCATTTCCAAATAGCTTTCTGCATATTTGCACCTCTATAACTGATTCCGTTGTCAGACAAAAGTGGATTATTTAACCAGAGTTCTTTCTTTATCAATTCAGTGCACAGACGTGTGCTTGTGAGGGAGTACGTGTGTGTGTATGTGTGTGTATAAAATGATCAAGTAAAAATCACTTAATTTGAATTAAAAACAAGATATACCAATTATGTTCAAATTCTCACAGTAGGTAAAATTGATCATATACATGTACGTTAGTTTTAGTCTTCTACTATGAAGCTTAAGGATGTAACATTTGGACTGGCTTCATCTTGTAAAGTTTGCATACACAAGAATTATCCTGACACTCCAATTTCCTCCAAAAGAAAAAAAAAAAAAAAAAAAAAAAAGAAAAATCATATCCAGCTCGGTTTTGTTTCCCAGCCTTTGATCACTGACAATTTCAAATAAATATTTTTTAAGATAAGATGAAATACCCAAGCCATGAGAAGATATAAAAAAGTGCACAGATAAATAATTAAAATTCAGGATGTCATTTTCATCCTGTTCAGGCTAACCTCTAATCTCCTGGTGGCAGACAGGGGACCAGAGAACAGAGTTCGGTTCTTGGTCTCTTTCCATTCCATCAATAGACTTGGAAAGCCGTGGCAGCAGGGCATCTGAGTGGCCCCTTCATAAATGCTAATTACAGTTAGATCCCACTGATTAACAGAAGCTGCAGTTCTCAGCACACTGAAAATCAGGCTAATGGTGGGAGCATTAGGCCATCCACATGCAAGTCGATGGGAACCTGTCCGCCGACCGTGAGGAACCTGGTGCTGTGTTCACAGCTCTGTTTGCTGGGAACTGCCCGCCCAACTCGTGGACAGAGCTGGTCAGCCATGAAAGCCTCTGTCCACTCCTGCTCGGTGGGACAGTGAGTAGGGGGCACTAAGGAACATGAAAGTGCACACCAGAGTCCTCTGGAGGCTAAAACTAGTTACCAAACCCTCTAAGATACTTCCAGTCAGGCCTGAAACATATACTAATCTTGGACTGAAACTGGAAAAGAGCGATCTTTTCCAAAAGAGCAGATTATTGTTCCATAATAAACTCAAATAATTGTGCCTAGAGCAAGCTTTTGCAGGTGCCCTGTAACAGCAGACAAAATGACAAATACAGCATCCAGGATGGAAACTGTTACTTTTTCAGTCAGTTTCCTAAATTGTAAGTTTAAGCCACAGCCACCATACATACACACACACTAGTTTACCTCCAAGCCAGGTGAGCCCATGGCCACCAAGCAGCCCTGCAAGGCATGGATGCAGCTGCTCCACAGGCTGCTGCACACACCTGTCTGATGGTGGCAGCCCTCCGAGGGCAGACAGGCTCTTGGGAAGAGCACCAGGGGCTGATGGCAGGAACTGGTAGACAGTGCTGCATTCAAGAGACCGTGCTCACTTCGCAGCTCTGCCAGCTGACCTACTCACTAAACTTGGACAAGCTGTCCCAGTTCCAAATATCTCCATTTTTCCATTATTAATGGAGATGCTGACACTTGCCACCTTTGTGACCCACCGATGAAAAAAGCTAAACGGCTTTCAATAGTATCACAGGCTACAACATGTATAAGGAAACTGTATCAGTACAACTTGGTTAACAAACAAATTTTCTCCGAACGTCCCAATTTACATCTGAGCACTGCCACTAGTATCATTCCTCTCTGACAAATTTGTGACAGAAGCTGTCAGCAGAGAAAAGATCTCCCATTGCTAACATCTTAAAAAGCTTATATAGCATAGACATTATAAATTACAGAATATATATTGCAATGCTTCCTTCTGAATAGATAAAATAAGGGAGAACTTGAGCAGAAGCCCAGTAGGTCAAATGCAAATTCAAGCAACATCTCCAACATGCACCATGAGAAGCAGCACAACATTTTAAGAACAGAGGATCCAATTCTGCCTTCAGACGTACGCCTGCCACTTCCACATGCACAACAGGACAGAATGAGACTCAAGGTTTCTGCAGGAAAGTTAAATGATTTTTATATTGAAGGAAGCTAAAGAAAAATTAATTCAATCTATTTTTTGATACACCATTGTCTAATACAACAGCAAATGTATGTCACTCTGGAAGAAAATCTGCATCTGACATGAAAGTGTCTGTTCAAAATCTAAACCAGATGTGATGTAGAACAGCTGAAAAACTAAAATTTGGAAAAAAACAAGATGTAGAAGAGAGATAGCAACTGACTTCTCCTGCTAGATACCACAAGAGTAAGAGAGCCCTCTTTATAAAGCATTCAGACTGGAACCTTTCTAGATACACAAAAACGCTAACCTGTTGGTATTATCTTTTAAAAATTTGTTTGATTTTGGGCTTGCTTATTTTTGGGGGGGAGGGGGGAGGTAATCTTTATTTTTTTTAATTACCTATCTATTTGTCAATTTGGAAACTGTCTAGCCTATTTATGAATTTTATATATATTCTCTTATAGCTCTTGGTAAGCATTTGAGAACAACTACCAACTACCAATAAATTCTTTTTATTCTTCACTTGGAAGGGAAAAAAAAAAAATCAAACAGGCATTGTCTCTATAGCTGCCTCTTTTGCCTTTTAGTTTCCTTTTTTCTTCACATGTCTGCATACTGACACATTCAATTTCAGGTTATCAGCACATCTGAATTACAGAATACTGATGGGGATAGAGGGCAAGCCTCTCTGGACTGATTAGCATCATTTAAGAAAGCATTCACTTGCTTGCTTCATTGGCTGCAGGGATTCCATGATGGGTGGCCTTTTAGCATTAGAAGTCAATATGGAGCAATCTCATTTGAATTAAATATGGACAAAAGAAAAGATTTGATTGTGGTTATTCATAGCTAACCTTTTAATTTGGCAAAGCTCTGAAATTTGGGGGTTTGTAAGCCATAAAACTTAAGTATACTTAGTTTTTCATTTCTTTTCAACTCGTTTCTCTTCTCCTCCTCCAGTTTTTATGTACTTTTTAATTTGTGCAAAACTTAAACCAGAAGCTTATTTCAAAAGAAATGTCTGGATGAATATTCAGGAAAACCTTTTAACCTAGTTAAACCTACACTGACTATAAAAGGAGGAATGCCTGATTCTAATCCATAAATGTATGTAAATCCACACTGAAAAACATATTTGTGTCTATCAGACTCATACTTGTTTCCGAATGGACCATAAATGCAGCCAAGTATTTCATTAACACAAATAATTACGTATGGCTAGTCATATTATGGCCTTTGTTAACAAAAGCCTAAGCCCATGGAAAAGTTGCAATGATTTAAAGTACAGGAACAAATCATATCATAGGGAAACAAATTTCTGTTCTCACATTAAAGCAAAAATATTACGTGAACCAAAACATAAAATCGTGACAACAAGTTCTCACTAGCTAGTAAAATCACAGAAATGTATAACATCAGGGTACAGAAATAGTTGGGAGAAAACAAGTAAAGCTTAAGTTTTCCAGGAGATTAAAAGAAGTTAAGTGCAAAATTTGACTTCCAAGCAGATGAAAGCACTAAAAGTCTAGCCAGCCTCTCTGAATATCTGATCCCCCTGCACTTGAGGACAGTGGGAGTTTTGCCATTAACTTCAATGGAAGCAAAATCAGACATTGAGAAATGAAGTGGAAATGGCTTTTGCTGAGCTGGGCTGACTGCCATGATACGGGATAAGCTCAGCCTATGAGGAACAGAGGATAAATATCACACTGCTTCTAGCACGTGACTTGTCCCTTTGCTACCTATCCCAACAGACTAGGCTTAAATTTGAAATATATAGTTAACTCCAGTCCAGACAATTTCACAGATATCCTGATGAAGGAGAAAAGTATTAAAAGTCCCTCAGTGGGTGCCTCATAGAGAAAGATTCCAGCAAATCATTCCTGCCTTGCAGACCACATTGAAATTGAAATAAAGACCTGTTTAAAGCATTTTCATGGATCATGTTAAAGATTAAATCAGTCCCATAAAAAGCAGCAGCAACTCTACTTGCATTTACACCTTTTAGTTGTTTTATGGAAGTTAAGCCTGGAACCATCCAAAGTATTCACAGAATTGCTCCTGTATTCCTCAAGATTTTAGTTCATTCCTGCTGTTGTAATATAGAGATTACCTAGATGAAAGAAAGTGGAAGGTGCAGAGTATATATCCTGAGGAAGCACATGCATTCAAATTCTTCAGATCGTATGATCTCCCTGTAGCATTCAATAGTTTTAAAACTCAGATTTTCCCTCCTGCCTCTAATTTACTAAAACCCCAAAAATTTTGATTTTAAGGCTTTTTTCAAGCCAATATACCAAACCTCTGCACTCTCATGCAGCATTACATCAACAGCATCCTTAGCATGCATTTTGTCCATTTTTAAATGGAATAAGTCTAAATAAAGCAACAAAAGCGCTTGGGAGTACTTTCACTGCAGCATAAGCATTCTAAAAAGGCCCTTCACAAATGTTTCCAATATGCTTTATACTGCAACCCAATGTGCAACTTCTAAACTACACCACCACAAGTAAGAAATTAGAAATGTTGAGGGCTATTGAACACTGAATTTTCACAGTGCATCTGCACAAAGTTATTTAGCACAGATGTTTCTGTAATTGTGATCCACTGGAAAAACTTAAAGTGTTCAATGGCCCTCACACTTCCACCTGCAGAGCAGTAGTGGTCTAGTACAACTATGCTGAGCTGAGATGTATAAAAAGCAGCAGTAGAGGCTGGATCAGACTTGTAAGATTTTCACAAATAGTGTTATTCTGCTTTGTTTGTGAAGGAGTGACATGATTTTGGGTTTTTTTCTTTTCGTTTACAAAAAGACCCACATATTAAAAAGGGGTGAAATAGATTTTACATGCCTGGCTTTGAACCTGGGAATCTCCCACAGTGCAACTAATTGCATTGCCAACAAGACACAGGAGTACACCCACAAGCAGCATAAAATGTAACTGTGAGGGGTGTGATGGTAAGTCTTTATAAATAATACATTCATCCCAAGGTGCACTTGCATCTATGTTGTTAATGTAGGTATTTTTTCATTAGTAGCTGTAAAGATATCTGGGCAGGTGAACATCAATATGCCTCTAAAGGCAATAAAAATGAGGAAGCAACAAGAGAACAGGACTTGCTTCTTAAGCAGAATGCTTAGGTATATTCGGTTCAAGCAACAGCAAAAGGAAGCGAAGATCAGTAGTGACCCTAGCTCTCCTACGTGTTCACATGGCCCCAGAAATTCCCAGGAAAGCACCACCCTATCCTGACTTTGAGCATGTCCTGGAGGCCACAGAGACAGGCAGTATCTTCCAGCCTGCAGGAACAGCTGAGCAGAGAGCAAGCAGCACAAACCTGTTTAAAGAGCAACAAATAAGGACCAATAACGTATTTTGTCATTCCACTGTCAATGTACAGTGAAGCAGGTGGACCATTCACTTAACCTCCCTTGTGAATCCCCAGGATTATTATAGAGACTTTTTTAGCTGAGAAAACAAGAGGGAATTGATTAGAGAAAATATTATAAGCAAGATACAGATAAGACAACTTTGACATGAAAAACATCATCTAATACAGCTATCAGCACACATCGGACTGTAGAAGTACACAAACATTCAGTAATAGGTTGCTGGTTTTGCAAAACACAAATCCATAATGTGGACTCGTATTTTGAGCCATAAAAAAAGTGAGGATAATGGCTAAGTTATCATTTGAAAATTGTCTGCAGCAACTGCACAATACATTTTTCAAAGCATATGAACAGTAAGACAATTGGTCCCTACTAGATAACCACTTCGTGCTGCTGTCCCCCCAGATCTAACAAACTGATCTGCCAAATGTAACCATGTCAGTGCCTCAGCAGGAGAGCAGCTACGATCACTTAATTACTCCAAGAATCTATCTTTTTATCTTTTTTGCAGTTCTTGTTGCTAAGTTGTTCTATAAGTATCTTGTTTGCTACAACACTCTTCTACCATCTTTAATTTTCTGTGGAGTCCCACACCACTGTTCTACCCTTCTCTCCTTCACTCCTCTAATTTCTAGATGATCTCTTCTTTTTGCTCACGTGCCTTCTTCCAAGTTTATGTCAATGACACCCATCTGCCTCCTATCTGAGCCTTGCATATCTGCCTGCACCTGAGAACACCTAATTATATTGCTGCCAATTTAAACTGGAATGGATAAAATCGAACTATGTGTCTTTCCTTTCAGTCTCCTGCCACTCCCCTACTTTATCACTTTTAATCGGCAATGCCATTTCCTTGCCATAAGTGTGGCTCATACTTAGTCTCAAAAATCACAAGTCCCCAACCTCCTATTTTTTCCTATGTACCACTGTTTAAGAAATAATCTCTTCTTACTAAGCAGCAAAGACTCCAACTTCTCCATCCTGACTGCTACTGCAACTCCTTCTACTTACTCATTCCCCAAATACTCAGCTCCACCCCAGCATAGACAGCTGTTCACTGAGTAGGCCCAAGTGTTCTGCAATAGAAACAATAAATAATTAAATGATAATGAGGAGGGAGCATGCTGATAGAGGAGGTGGCACTACATCCTATAAGACAGCACCGAATCAGTGTGCCAAGATAACAGAGAGAAACCAGGCTGATCTATAAGCTGAATTTTCATTTAAGACTGAAAAGCAAAATTCTGGTTGGCCATACTAAACATCTGACAGTATGCATACCACCCCAATTATATTAAATTTACCACCCTGGGAAACATTTTGAGAGATGTACCTAATGTCCTATTGAAAACTGAACACAGGGCCAGAAGCCCAAAGGCATGCAAGCCCTTGACCCTTATTCAGGCACCTAAATCCCACTAAAATGGAGATCAAGCACCTAAAAACCCAAAAGGCCACACACTTCAGAAGATGTAAGCCACAGGCATGTAGCTCCCTGAGACACTTTTGAAGTTGTAACCCCTGGTCAAATGCTATCTTAAATACTACCATCCCACCACCTCAGTTCTCGCAGCAATTTTATCTGGTTGATGTATTTATTCCTGTACTGTACTGCTACAAGCTGTAAAAATAGCTTTATTGTTCCACCTTAGAGGTGGCTGCTGCTCAGTAGGAAATAGTCTTAAACAACTATCTCACAAGCCGTTTTGTTAAACTTTCTAAGTGCAGCAAACTTCAAGGTACTTGAGTGAAAGTACACAGGTAAGTGCACACTCCTCTTAGAGCCACAGAGCTAATCAAGAAACATGAAAATAACGTGTATTGCACAAAACATTCACTCACTCCTCTTTCATACTAAACCTCATGGTGTTTAAAACCTTGGCACATTTTCGGGTTTCCAGCTATTCTCACTGCACAACAACACAAACAGAAATGCCTAGAAATAACCATTTCTAAAAGCTTCTGGTCTCCGATTCCCTCTGTATCAAAACACTGATCCTTTTCATGCAGGAAAAGGGACATTTTAACGTTCAGGAGACAAAATTTAGTCTCAAAAAAAAAAAAAAAAGAAAGAAACATTAACAGTCAAATGGTAATAGGGAAAACAAGAGAGGAATTAAAGCTGAAACGTCATCCTTAACTCACCCCCACCGTGCCCAACTCTTGCAGGGGTCCTCTAACAATTGGTAATCCTTCATAGTGTACCATATGTGCTGCAATAACAAGGCCCAATGAGGTACATTAAGGATGTCATTTCATCCTTACCTCCTTGCTTCTGTGAGATGAAGGGAGACCCTGAACTCCATTTTAACATAGTCTAGTGATCGAATAAAAGAAAAGTTGTACTTTCCTAGGACAATGCTGCTCAGTTTTGTAGTGTAAATAAAAACGGCTTAAGTTGGTCAGCTGCTAACCACATGGTAATAATAAGTACAACAGACCGAAGTTCACAATTATTTCAGATTTACTCTCTTCCTGATCTTTCATTTTTATCAGCAAAACATCCTCTTGGCAATGGGAAGCTAAGCTGAAACTTAAATGAAAGAAATGCAAGAAGTAAATGACAAAAGACACAATTTTATGAAAGGAAAATATTCAGACCTCAGCCTTGACCTTGACCTTTTACTGTCTTTTAACATTAAACATTTGCCCCACCTTCGAAAAGATAAATGTGGCTTTTGATGACAGCCTATGTTATCTGAGGATTAAAATAGCCCTCTTGCAGTGCTCAACATTAAAGTCTTCCGCATTTGCAAAATTGCAAACAGATGCAACTCAAGTACCTGCAAATAATCTGCCAAGACCAATTTCAAAAGGGAGATTTCAAAATATGTGGAAGTCATTAGGACATGTATTATTTTTGCAATGAATAGGCGCCAGGAGTGTCTCAAGAAGCAGATGGGTGCTACTTTGTTTATAAAAGATCAACAGAATATTTGCCTGTAAATGAAGACGTATAAGCTATATGAAACAATTATGTTAAAATGGTGAATGTTTCAAAGCTAATTGTAATGGTCTTTTAAGATCTGAATTTCTCATTTCTTACAGCATGCTAAAATATCATTTTAGTTTTGGTCTTGATTGATATAATTACAAAAATGGCAGAAAATTAAAGCAAATGCTGTCAGTTTTGCTGTTGTAAATGTTGTCACTTTATCACTTGTTTACAGTTGCACCCATACTGATAAGTGAATATTTTTCAACATGCATAAAAAAATACGACCTTAATCTCATGGGAAAATACAGAAAGGACAGTAAAAAAAAAAAAAACACGTTAAGCTTAAAAACAAAACAAAATATTTCCCAAACCGCAACATACTACCTAATGACCAGTTATTTTAAATTCACATCTTTATAAATTTCCAGCTTAATAAAACAGAAGATCACAAAAGAAACTATGACTATATATAACACATATAAATTTATAAAGAACTCAATAAACATTAATGCATTATCCCTGCAACAGAACAATAAGCTGTAGCACAATATGGCTGGTTAAAATCTCAATGTTGTATTTCTCAAAGTAATATATTTTAAATCAGGCTTCCAAATGATAATGAAAAATTTATCTGTCCAGATACTAAATCTATTTGGCATTATTTACCATGAGGAGGATGTATAAACTGCAAGAAACCCACATATTTTACTTGCCCATCAAAAATATTAATTGCTTGGGCAAAGCACTGTTGATTAAGATAGCTATATCCAGAAAATTCCAATGAATAAATAGCTTTACATTTGCCTCAGCACTGGTAAAGGGTATCATTACAATCGTAGTTTAATATAGGTACTAAATAAATGTTGGGGGAAGGAGGGTGTTTTGGTTTTTGTTGTTTTGGTTTGGGAAGGGGTGTTTGTTTTTGTAGATTTTTTTTTGTTTGTTTTTACACAACTGGGCTTATGTAAATACAAATTTATAGGAAATGTTTACGTCAAAACAGTAATTCAAGATTTGCTGACATTGTAACATACCAACTACCAACAACTGGGTGGCTACTTTCATTTATTGCCATTTACACAAAATTGTGATACAGCAGGCTCAAAACACAGTGGAAGCCCTCAGACTGCAGGTTAGGAGACCCAGTGAAAGTCAGAGAGTAAATGTAAACACTTCTCACACTCTCAAGGTTTCACTAGGTCCTGCAAACTGCAATCTTCGCCTTTTTTTTTTATTTTTTTTTTTCAGTGTGATGAAGTTTCTGCTAGGACCTAAAAACTCTGTTCTTCACTGATAATCTTCCAACTGGGACTTCTACTGTTAGTGTATACCTGTAAGATAGAGAGAAGGAGAGAGTAAGAAGAAAGAGAAAGAAATTTTAAAAAGCTGCTAAAGAGAAATAATGAAAGATAAGCAAGAAGAGCTAGGCAAAGGAAAGGGAAAAAAAAAGCCTAGTAACAGAGCAAGCAAAGCATTCAGAACTATACTTTGAATTAAAAAAAAAATGCTCCTATGTATGAATAAAACATCACAGTATGGGATTAGTGGAATATTTCCTTGTCAATATATAGGTTAGATAAACATACTAAAGATAAAGCATATATAAAAACAAATCTGCAGTTAGTGGAAATATTTTTCAAAACTTGTATTGGCTGCTACATAAATACAGTGAGAAAATATCTGGTGCCTTCTAGGAGATATGATTAAAACCAGAAGTGAGTCTCCATCTCCTAGCCCAGGGTGTCCAGTCTCAGCATTATGAACAAAATCAGAGTTAAGTTTCAGCTAACTCAAGGCTAATGGGAGTTACAGATGAGTAAAGACTGAAAGATCCAATGCAAAAATTAATAATAGTCTGGTAATTTTAGAGCTAAAAGGCTTTGAAAACTGCAGGTCACACTGCCCATGGGTAGTTCCTACCTGTGGTCAGTGAGCCATGTAAGGACAGGTCAAGAGAGCTCAGCCACAGTAGCCCATGCAGCAGGTAATTCAACACAGGCCATCTTTGTGCAAAAACCTCGTTACAGAATGTTTTCACCTTTAAAAGTATAGCTCTGTCATCAAGTGCTGCACTCCACACCCCTGTTTTCAGGGGTGCTTCATTAGCACCTCCCCGTGGGACACCTCTGGGCATATCCACTGAAGAGAACAGTGGCCGAGGAGAGTCTAATTCTAAAAATTTCCCATTTGCCTACAGCATCAGGAAGCTGGTGATCACAGCTGGTGGGAAAGAGTAAGACACTAACACTAGCCAGATCCAAGTGGCTAAGTGCAACCCAAATGAAGTGCAGCAATCAAGTCAACGCCTTCAAAACTGCTTCTGAGCATCCTGGTTCCACATAGTGAAGGCAAAGGACCATCTTACCTTAGATCATACTTTCTCCAATTTATTGGATTTCTCCACTGGAGCTTTTTTAAGAGTTATTTCCATTTTTACTGTAACCCATCCAGGTCAGATAAACACAGATATTGCCTTCTGTTCCTAGCCCAAACGCATTTGGGCATCAATTACCAGAATTCAGCCACAGGGCAATTCCTTTACCTCCTTAACCTGAAAGGGATGTCTCCCTTCCACTGCCCCCTGCCCTCGCTTCAACACAGAGGACCTGAGAGATAGGCGACAGGCTGCAAAACAGCAAGTCACAATAGTAAGTTTTATCTGACAGCAGTTGCCAGGTTCCAGAAATGGCAGGATTCCTGTTTGTTTGGAAGAGGAGGATGTATTTATACTGCAGATATTGTCTGAGCAAGAGGTTGTCTTGCTGACTGCTCAGAACATGTTTGTGGGAGTTAGATTTCAGCTTACAAAGGGGTCTGTGCCATCTGGAGACTCCCACAGTCTCTTGTCCACTTCGGGAGCTTTAAAGGGAGCCCATAAAGGTCCATATTTAAAACTGAATTTGAGGGTGGCTGGTTGACTTATGCCAGGCTATGCATTTATGTAAAAACACAACATTTGCAGGTACTGGTACCATAAAGCTGCCCTGAAAAACTACATATTCCAATAAATTCAGTTACCATGTATAGTGACCCTATTCTGAGCAAAACATACTATTTTAAAATTATGCCAGCCTCTGCAAAACTATGTGGGATGTCTTACACCATGAATTACTGTCCACTAGAGACTTAGCTGAGATCATCAAACTCATTTCACATAAGACAACAAATTAAATCACCCCAGGGACTAAGTACATGAAAAGCCAGCGTGCTATCAAACAAGCTAGGTCCCTATAAGGTAGATTTCTTTAAGCAAAATATTAACTATACTTTCAGAATACACTGCTTCTATTGTTTATATGCACCACATAATGAAATGCTACTTCTGTTTTCACCAGATGGTAGCACATATAATTTTCAGGCCTTCAGTTCATATCATAATACAAACAATTGGTATGGCAAATATTACCGGTCTATAAACACTTCCACTGTTCCACAGCTCTTACACAAAAACAATACAATTTTTCCATTTCACTGTTGTAACAGAAACCATGATAATTTCTGATATTTCAAAATATACGCATATTTGGTCACTTTTTGCTGCCCAAAACAAATGAAACTATCAAACCTCAGACTGTTTGGCTGCTTCCGTTTTTTTAAATAAAAATCAAATATTAACAAAACTACGCAAATATCAAAATGCTTAGACGGTACAATACAAGATGTATCCTTAATACATTTTAACAATAACACATGCTGTGTTCCTACATTGGAATAACATCATCCATATGAATCCCAGGAATTTAGTATATCTGACAGTTTCTCTCAACCACCCATAACATTCTTTCCTGTCTCATTGTAGCTGGCGAAAGAGAATTCTATAATTGAGTGGTACAGAACATGTGCCCTCCCTGCTAGAAGATGACAGATGGATTATAAAAACTTCAAAGCAGAGCATTTGGAGCACCAGGGGAGAGATAGTGGGTATTTGAACTCTCAGTCTTTACCCAGGAGACAATGGCACTCTGACATGGTGCATATATCAAGGAATGGTGTAACTAGATAGACATAATCTTTCTTTTCAGTAAGTATTTAACATTCTGTTACGAACAAGTTTCAGCCTAGCTAAAGTGCAACTCATCTTAATACTAATCATCATAGCCTGAAAGGCTACATGCCCCCTTTTTTCAATTTTGGTTCAACTGCTCCTTCATAAAACTGTTTTTAAAGGACAGAAGCAGCGTTACATAGGTGCTTCGGTAGCAGAAAGGCTATTTTTAATCTTAAAATTAATGTTTAACTGGGATTTAGTATTTGTGTGTGTGTAGGTGAATCTGTTTTCCTTGCTGGAATGCTTATTTGCATTGTCTGCATTTAAAACATCACTCTCCATCACAGTTTACATACCACATGTTGCTGATCGTTCACTAAATAGTTACTAAAGTTACCCTAAATTATTAACATCCCTAAAAAAACTAACTTATCATTTTAGGTGCACAAATCCTTTCAAGGAATTGATTCTTTCACTCCTGCTGCTATACCACAATGATGGCTGAGTATCTGATGCCATCTTTATTAAGATAATAAAAAAAAAAAAACAATCCTTCTGCATCCTTTAAATACTTGCTAGAGACACATAAGAGAATCCCATTCACAGCAGAGGTGTGTTCAAATTTTCTTAAAGTTAACAATAATTGAATCAGCAAACAGATTTTCTAAATCATTACCTTCCCATACAAACATAGGGTTTTGGTATATCTAGAAATTGTTCATCAGTTTCTTTTTACTGCTACTGTTACAGCCATTGCCCCTGGTTTATTAAGAAATTACTTGCTCAAGTTGTTTATAAAAATACCTATGACTTACTGTAAGGTCAGAAGTAGAAACAAGTTTAAATATCTCATTTGTCTATATCACAAAAATCACACACACATGATTTGACACAGTTTGCAGCCGCTGTTCAGGCAAGGCCCAGGACTAGAATAGCAAGGGTATTATTGCAGGTCAGAATTGAGGGGTACTGGCAGAGCTGCGTGTGGGAAAGCTTGCATAACAGCCACACTGTGCCAAGCTTTAGCCTTTGTTATTAGTCCCTTTAATGAACGCCATATTCACACAAAATAAATAAAAAAATATGCTGCATATTTTAAGTAGAGTGAATTCAAAACTAAACAATTGGAAGATTCAATGCTACAAGAAAGCCGCACAGTAACTATTCCCATTCTCCTACAAATGCATTTATTAAAGTAACATGTGAGCAATTTTAAATATTCGATCCTTTTATTATACAGTTGAAACTTTAAAAAAAAAAAAAAAAGCAAGCATGCACTCTGGAAGATGATGAGGCCGTAGTTTTTAAGTAGCAAGTAAAAACAATAGCACCAAGATAACACGCAGAAAAACAGAGGCAAGTAACTTTGCAGCTGTGTTAATATAAGATGACATAGCTCCAGCAGTGGAAGAGGCTCTCTGACACACTGCCCAGTACTCCACCGCGGATGGCTCTCTAACTAATAGCGCTGTGGCAAACTGCTAAGTTGCCTACTAATGTATATTCTTTCCTGCACAAAACATTAATCCCAGTCTTTACAAGAGGGGAGTAGGTGGAGGACTGTGATGCTTTGAAGGAGACCTGTTTTGAGAAACCCCTTTTTAAGTGCATTTTCATCTTTTCTTTTTTCAGTGATCTTCTGCCATACTGGAATGTAAACACCACAGGAATAGACAGAATCTCGAATTAAGGATTTGGATGCCTTTCTTTAGAAGTAATCTTCAAAGAATGTACATCCCAAACATCACAGTGGCTCAACAAGCTAGGAAGCTAGCTACTGCATGTAAAACTGCACAGGTCATACCTAGCACTTACTACCAGTTGGTTCCTGAATTGCTACCAAGATAAATAAAAGCGTATCGTATCTTGGTATATTTGACAGGCAAGACTATCAGGGACGGTAATATTGCTTTAATGGAAGGAAACCATTCTTCCACAATGGCACTAGTTACTTATACACACTGTGTTGTTGAATTAAAAGTTAGCCCAGCAGGATTCTAGCTTTATTTCCGTTAGTAGGCACCCACCATCAGTTGTCGACGCTAGTGGAGAGGAAAGGCATGTCTTATTTACAGATGCTATTGTGCAGGCTTTAATAATAGTAAATACACAGAAGACAGACTATTGTGGACGGAAAAAATCTTTGGTTTAATGAACTGTCAACTCGTCCATCATAATATTACCCAACGTAAAACCGCCAAATCTGGACAAGCTCTTTGATGATATAAAGCAGGCAAGAGGTTTTGTTCACATGCAACAAAATGGAAGAGATTGCCGCCATTAAAAATATACTAACCCATGCTAGCACTAACTGCCACACATTTGTTAGATAATAGCTTGATTTTTTTCCTATGAGAATAGCCTTCTGCAAGAAAGAGACATTTAATCAGAGTGATACATGACATCCAAAAACTGAAACCAAAAATTATGGCATGAGCTAAAAGCAAGTTGTCTTCCTGAAGGCAGAATACTGAAACATCTTTAAGATTAATTCTGGGAGAGAATTCTGAAAGTCAAATGCTGAAAGATATTGAAAATACATTAATTATGCACAACTCAGGATCTAGGAGAGGTTAAACCCCAACTTGGCAGAAAATTGAATCCTTTTATTTGATACAAACTTTGTACATAGTGATGTTGTGTCCTGCATTCCTAATCTCCCTAGATCTACCAACGGAGCAAAAGGGCTGCAAGACAAAGGAATCGGAGATTTAGCCATTCTAGTGTCATCCTGCAAAGGAATTACATCAAACAGGCACTGTGGAAAACAGCTTCTTGCAACAGTTTGTGGCAGAGGTCAAACCTCAGACCCACCTGGGGCAATTGTCCATCTTGTTCTATCAAACATTTATAACAGCTTTCTCATCTTAAGTGGGATCCAAGGAAAGGAGACTTTTCACAGTTGCATCTGATGACTCTCTCAGGAACAACTGTCATTCACGTGCATTAATTTTCTCTGTCACCTTAAGCACTAACCAACCTTTGAAGACATGCTACCCTACCTTCTACAGTGTGTATTTTCCAGTTTTATCAGAGCTGAATTTTAATCCCTTATATTAATTTTGTGTGTGCGTGCACGTGTATGTATGCATTTTAACACTGAGGGCCCTTGCTTTCTGCTCTGGGTAGTCTTAATTTTAATATTTTAATCATTCATATCAGAATGCTCAAAATTTTGGACACTAATTTTGGATCATCCACATTTTGATTCCCAGAAGGGCCAAGCACTTACTTTTCATTATAAAGTGCAACAAGAGCTGTGCTGAGGAAATCAAGTCCTATGTCTCTGGGGATTATTTTTCCAAGAATCAGACACACCAAATAAATGTCATCTTTGGCAAATGCAATGCGAAATCTATGTATTAGACACGCATTCAATTTCATTCTACACATAGATACTTAAATGAAGATGAATCTTATACATTTGCTAAAGAGTTGATTGGTCTGTTTGATAACACGATGCTCTCCAAAAGGTCACCAATTTGTCTAACGATAGAAACAACCACTAAAGCTGCTGAAGAAGCAGCTTCCCAGAGCAGTAAATTTTGAGAAAGTTCTCTGTCTCCAAGGACCAAGATAATTCCAGAACATAGCCGTGAATTCTGTTCTGGTTCAAGGTATGGGAAATTCCTTAAGGTAACAATTTTTCCTTTTCTCAGAATACTAAAGGTCACAGTCTGACACTTAATTGTGGCAGGAATGTTCAACAGACTGGGTAACTTCAATTTCTCAAGCTGAGGCTGAACCTAAGAACCTCTGTGCCAGCCAAATGCTGCTACCCCACAACATCGTGCACTCTGCTTCCCTCAGCCTCCAGAGAAACTCTTGCCATCTTCCCACCCTTAGCCAGTTCTCCATCCCCATACACAAACTACAAAATTTCCAAGTTTCTTCAGCTTTCAACCGTGATACCTATGTGGGGATGAAGTCAGCTCTCTGGAGTGCTACCAAAGACCCAGAAGGCAGCAGGAGCTGCAATGATAAGCTATCTTGAAATCAGCCAGTCCATCACTTCCCTCAACCACCAAGTGATACAAGTGCAGTTCTCGGACCAAAATCCTTGGTTCCCACTGTGTCAGACCACTTGATTTAAGGAATTGTTATCTAAAGAAAAAGTCTGGCAATCAATAAAGACACAACCAGAAAAATTAATCAGCACTCTTCCAAATATACTTTACACCGCATATTGCATAATGGTCTGACCCTCCCAGCGACAGTGACGGAGGACTGATGATGATTTTGTGGATGCTACATAAACCTTGCAACTTCAGTACAATTTAGGTAAGGAGAGACTCCTCCACCAACAGTCTTACTTTCTTAAGAAACTACAAGCCCCAATGTCCTAGTCTGAAGAAGAAAAGGACATCTTGAAAGAGGGTGTGTGGATAAACACCACAAAAAGGGACCACTTAAAACACCTCTTGATTACACAGCAACTTTGAAAATCTCACCCATTCTTTTCACCAGTTTTCTTAATAATTTTTAATATCTAAAATTCAACAATCATTAACCAGAGAAAAATGACACATTACAGAAAATGTGGTGAATGGAACTAAACAAGGTGGTCCACTTTCAGGAGGTAATATGAATGATTCTTGTGGACTGGTCTTATAAATAGCAGATAAGTTTCACCCAGAACATCATAAGCATTTAATTCTGATTTAGCTTAAACAACAGGCCTAGACTTCCGTTTCTTTGAGCTACTTCTGCAACACAAATAAACAAGAAAATAGTTTTAAATTGACAAACAAGGTCTCACCTTAAGTCCTAGACATACATAAGCTTAACCCACTATTCTCTGGCTCCCAGGATACAAGCGTAATAGCTATAACTAGAATACTAAGTCTTTTTACTCAAGTTAAAGACACTAAAGGTGTCAGTGCTGGAGGGTGCTCGTTCTCTTATCCATGTCAACCAAGGTAACAATTCACAAATAGAAGATGATGTAACTAGAGCATGTTGTGCTCCACTGGTCCTGGCAGGTAGTATTGACTCTACATTCTCACCATATCCTAGCACAGGGAATATTGCAAGTGAGCTTTTTTTGACAACAGGACAGAGACTTTAAAGAACAGCATTAACCACACAACAACTCAAATAGAGAAGTATCAAAACACATTGTTGGAGCAAAAATCATGCTTAACAGTTCCTATGTGACTGCCTAATATGCTTTCCTACAAGACTTCATTTTCCAGCAGCTGTCTCAGAGTGTCATGCAGACACCTATGCAACTTTCTCTTTACCTGAAGCAACTGTTTCAATGTACAACTGCTTATGAATCAAATAGTTGTTAATGGGGAACTAGAGTTCTCCTCCTAAAAGACAGTGAAACAGGCAAAGACCACTCAACCCGATTATGGCATTTGGAGATACCATGAAGTGTCAACTCCTGTGTGAATGCACATCTTCTAAGACTAGATGAAAAAAAACTACTACAGCAATTCAAAGTTGACCTCCTGCTTAACAGCTGAGGCATTTCATCAGAGGTGTCCTGCATCAAACCGTCCATGTGGGAAACCCTCAAGTATAATTCTCTAGAAATACAATCAAATGCAAAGTTGTTTTCCATGCCTAATCTGTACAAGAGTAAAGCTTGCTCTAAAGGCCTAAGCCCGCTTGCTGCCAGCTTTTCCACAATCATGATATTTAACCAGAGACCAGGAGTATTTTCAAGAGCAAAACTGTCAGGTGCATAATCTATTTGCAAATCTCTGGGACATTGTATCAAAGAAGGAACTCCTGCACTGGTTTTGCGAGCTATGTGGTTGAAACTGAAACAACCTCCCAAAGGGTGAAGAAAAACTGCTTTGGTCAGAGAGCAATCACTGGCTGAGCCATTTTATTCAAAGGCAAGACTATGGCTGGAGGGAAAATTTGGGGCGAGGAATCTAAGCTTTGGGCCAGCCAGACTGAGTGAGCAAAAGCGTGGCAGATTAAGATCAACGCAGAAAAATGTGAAGGTTTGACATCTCGGAAGAGCAATCTAAACAACCACACACAACAACACTGAATTTGGAAATGGCCTCTAAGCACAGGAAAGAGGTCTTGGAATTGACAGTCCTCTGAAATCATCAGTTCAGTAACGTAGAAAAAGTAAACACTGCCTTAGTCATCATTTAGAAGGGCATTAAGATCAAGATGGACAGCATCCTTCTGCCACAACAGGAAACCTTGGTGCACCCGTATCTAAATACTGTGGAGCATTCTGGCCTCATTTTTCCAAAAGAATGTAGCAGAATTAGAGGTACTTAAAGGGTCAAATAAATTTATGAAGGAGGTAGAGTGGCTGCTCCATGGGAAAAAGGAAAATACTCTTTTGCACAAACATTAGTAATCTTGGGACCATGCTGCCACAGGAGGTGTGGGAGACAAACTGCAGACTGGACAAACCTGTAGCCAGAAGACACATAGGAGCATGCTAGAAGGATCAGGATGTACCCTCCAACATCCCTACGATGACTGTGAGTACAAGGATATTGTGAGGGTAATGGACCACCAAAAGCATCCGCACTCACGTGGCCTCTTTAACAGGCACCTCTTGCTGCTGGCATCAGGCACATGAAGGGCGAGATGGGCCACTGGCTGGTGTAAGGGTGTTTCTTCCACACCAGCCAAACATGCCACCCTGCAAACATACGGCAAGGCACTCCTCCACCCTCACTCATTCAGCCAGATTGGGTCCTCTTCATTTTTTCTAAGCAAACTATTAAAGCAAAGGCATATTTATGTACTTTTCATCAATAAATATCATGTTTCTTAAAGGTTGTAGAAATCCTTTTACCCACTTGGCAGACAGACATGCAAGCACTGCCTGATCTTCAGAGGTGATAAGTGTCCCCACTGCACCCACAAGACTCATTAGTAGCAAGAGGTATTCAGCACCTGTAAGAATCACCTTCTAATGAATTTTCCAAGGTCACGTTGAGAGTCAGGAAAAGAATCAGGAATGAAGCTCTATCCAGTGCTTTATCGACAAATTTAATTTTCAGGTGTCATCCATTTTTTTTCCTGATATTATGGTCATTCAAGCTCATATTTCACAGATGGACACCTTTTGCTCCAGGCATACACTACTTGATCTATTTTAGAAATCAAGCACAAGATCCTCAGATATGGCCAATCCACACACTCACAAGGCAGGATAATGCTATGCAGAGGTCACTTCTGAGCTACTCAACACTACCGCTTACTGGAAAATATTCCTGTGGGTACTATGCACCCAGAACTGCAGCTAGGGTTCATAAGGCACCTTTGCCACTCCGTCTTCCCCCCAGCAACAGCTCTCTTTCCTCTGTGGAGAAAAAAAAAACAAACAAACAAAAAACAAACAAACAAAAAACCAAAAAACCACCCCACACAAAAAACACCACACACAAAAAAAACCCAAACAACAACCACCAGGGAAGAAAGAGTGGTACAAGAACCTAGAGATTAACGATGAAACCTTTGGATTCAGATGCTTTAGACCTAGATGGTACCAATGTTTGGCAGCAGTGGGACATTCTACCAGACAGAATTTGCCCCCAAATCTAGATTATTTATCTAAAAGGACACTCTGGGTATAAAAACATTTCAACACTATATTTTTACATATAAAACTTACTCATTTGCCTCTTTACAGAAATACCAGGAGGCAGATTGTGTCCTGATTTATTAAGGTGAAACTGAGGTGGCATAAATGTGGCAAAAGTTTAGAAGGTCGCTAAGATCCTTAACAAAACACCTGATCACAGAGGCCCATTTAGAAAAGAGAATAACAAGTTCTTTGGCCTCAAGATGCATGACAAAGCTTAATTACAAAAGCGATGCAATACAGGCTGAAGGGAGCTGGAAGACAGGTACAAATAATATTAATTTTAAAGAAGTATTTTGCAGAATGAATTTATGGTTCTTCACAATGACTTCAGTATCTCAGGAAAAAAAAAAAAAATCTGAAGGAAAACAGTAAGGTATCAGTGAACAGAACTGGAGTATTAATCTCCTGGGTAGAAACCCAAGTTTTACCAAGACAAGTTATGAAACTAGGAGGAAGAGAAAGTCAACCTGAACATCTCCTTCCTTCCTTTGAATATCCACAAGGAAATCAACCACAGTAACGTTAGGAGAAAAAGGAGGGTCAGAAAGGATGTGCAGAGCTTACATAAAATTCTGCCTTTACGTGTTTTACAGCAATAGAGGAACAGAGGGGTTCACGTTTCAAACAGGACTGGGAACAAACAGTCCCCGGTGGAGTCCTCAAGAGCAACAGGAAAAACAGCACCCAGAAGACACTGTTGACAGAAGGAATATAAGCAAACTGGTCCTTTCACCCTGACAGACACATGAAGAGACCCATTTGTCCAAACTGGAGGTTTTCTAAAGCAGAAATCTAAAATATGTCTGGATCATTCATACATAGAATACTTCAGGCTACAATCATTCTCAGCAAGAGATTTTCCTTAATACTTGTCTACATCTGTCAGCTCATGCTGATACATACTGTAGTTTTATTTTTATTGATTTTAAATTCTAACAATGTCACAAGTTAATTCACAGGTCTTTAGAAGAGACCAACAGTAACTATTCCAACATCTTAAATGAACCTATTTCACCAGAAACAAATATCACAGTTAGTATATTCATAACTAGTTTTTTATCATTTTAAGCTGCACACAACGTATGCTCTCTTCTACACCCCCTCCTTCCACTGGAGAGGCAAATAGCTTGTATTTTCCCTTTATATGAGCATCTTCTCATATCTTCCAGGCTTGTAATTTTCTATTCCTATAATCTATTTTTTCAGGTAATGGTGGCAGTGCACAGTACTTTGCTTTAGAGCCAATTCCATGCTAAATAACGATGCATAGCTTAATTAGAGACTAGCAAAGAAAAATTAAGGGTGGGGAGACTGGATTAACAAAACCAAACGGCGATGATGCAGAATGCAGACCCAAAAGTGCACTCTAAAAATTCTACATGTTGTAATGACTAATAGTTGTGTGCTTTTTAAAATCATTTTGTAGCTATGGCTTCCAGTCATGAAAATACATGCAGTCTCATAAAAAGTCTGATATTAGCATGCCTCTTCAAGTGCAAGTGAGTTGTCAATAAGACAATTAAGACAACATCAATAATACACACTGCATGTTATTATCTGCTATTTGAAATCTCAGACTATCCAAAGATCTCTGGAAACAAAGGGTACATCTGACACTGGCAAAAACGCTCTCCCACAAGTGAAATATGTAATTCTGAATGTATGCAGTGGCACTGCTACCTGTAAGGGGAAAAATGAATTGCTTTTAAATACAGTATAAATAACTCCTGGTAATGTAAAACCTGGCTCTATAGAAGAAACTGCTACAATAGAAAATTAGCAATCCTGTGCTTAAATCAATCACTTCTATCACATGATCCAAGTCAATATAAGTACTGAATAAGTGCTATCATTGACCTTAATCAGCCAACAATTGGCACACAGGGATCAGAAATTCTAGTGAGGAAATCAGTTGTCCCTAGTAAATTTTAGGGTTTGGGGGAACCACAGGCATGCAGTCTTTCACAACATCTTTCTGTCGAAACTGCGCAATGTTCAAACAGGAAGAAAGAAGGAATAACTGAAGTTAAATAAGCAAACTTCCAGCACACTTTTTCAGGCACAAAACTCAACAGGTGCACACGCACTCCCATTTCACAACTGAAGAATACTCTACTCGTGAATTCCCCCACACCCCATAACACCTAAACAGTAGCCAAGCATATAATAAAAAGTCTTCAATGATTTTACTCGGTGGAAATAACCTATGTGGAAGTGAGTGTGATGAAAATCATGCTGCACAGTGATTAATTTGGGGTTTAATCCTGATGTCCCATTTCATCCGAAGTTGCCATTAAGCTCAAAAGGAGAAAGGACTACATAACTGGGACCCAACATTTTTATTTATCCACCTCATAAGCTGAATGTGATTTCAGATTGAACAGAATAGATTTCCCTGTAACTAATGGACCAGATATATTCATACAATGTCCTTTTATCGATTTTACTTTATTCTACCTATTGTTTGCATTTTCCTTTGAAAAACACATAAATGTCGTTACACTGTAGATGTCCTTTACAATTATTATATCATTCACTGTTTCTTAACAAAAAATACATGCTTTGCTACAGCGTGCTTTCTAATGAAAGACTCCCCACTAGCCTAACTGGAGTTAGAACACACTGTACATTTTGGGAGAAACAGAAGAAAATTAGACCCCTTTGGAATTGGTTTGTTTGGTTTTGAAATATGTGTCTTTAAAAATTTAATAGGAGAAAGAAATGGCTAAAGGACAGACTTCATTTTAGACACTTTCTAAACAATAAGCCTATTTATATAACTGATCACATAACGAATTTCTAGGCACTTTATGGAATGAAAAGCCTTTTGCACCACAAAAGTCAGACTGCATGCGGCTTTCAAGTTTCAGAAAATAAATATTCAAAGGGATGTAGCAACAAAAATATATTAAGTATTTTTAACCTATACTGTTCTGAAATTTTACACAGTTGTCTTAAATAACCACAAAAATTTTATCAAATATCTACTAAGTATATGAACAGCTTTAAGTGTACTGTCATAGTTTACCAGTTTTTTGGTTTTTTTTTTTACTCTTCCTCAATTTATATTTCAATATTTTCTTCCTAAGTTACGATTATGCAAAATAGGATTTGCTTTGGATGACTGTTTGGAATGTTTACAATTATTTAATACAATTTACTTAACTATTTTGAAACCAAATGATGTGTTGAATTAAAGAAGGTTCAACACTCAAATTGCCTTCATATGTTCATTTTTCAGCATACTGCACTGACAGATGAGGAGAGCACATTTTCATTTGTAAAGTGTGCATGGTGCTCCACCAGGTTGCACTGATGAAATAAGTGATTTTAGAAATCTTTTAACAAAAAAGACAACTTTCTTTCATGGAATCAACATTCAATTTACCTGTCATTATGGTAGCTACCAGATGAATGCAGGCAGAGGTTAAAAATAAAAATGTATCTATAAAACACACACAGAACAAGCTACAGCTTACAAAGTATGAGGCAATGATTCAGCTATCAAATTCAAAAACATTTTCAAATAACCAAATAATCTTGCATGCAAGAGCAGCCTTCAGAGATATTCACATTTATGCACGGTCAGCTTTTGCCAAAACAGCTATGATCTCAAGTTTTTCAGCTCTTCAACACAACTATGACTAAGGGCGCGAGAAAGAGGCAAGGTTTATAAAGTAGAAAGCACCCGGACATAAGTATCTTTGACAGAGTAAAGCTTCCAGCAGAATCTCAACCAGGTGCAGCCACTTTCATTAGCCAAGTCTGAGATTACTCCCATGCTGATGATCAAGTCCTATGAAAATATGAATTATCTGCGTGCACCATGGCAGCGTTCATCCACACGCTTTGCTACTGCTGGACATCCTTCTCAGGATTTCAAATCTGTACATGTAATTACCAAAATTCTCTGAGAATTTACACACAAATTCCCAAATATATTTTGCAGATTTCACTTTTTTAACCTATGCTGTTTAATTTCCTGTTAAAAGGGAAACATGTCTTTCACTCATACAGATGGGACAAGGCAGAAGCTTGTGATCTCTGAAGCATGCTGAAGAGGGACTGTGTTAGGACTTTCTCCCTTTTGCTTTCTGTTACTTCTTGTCATACAACCAATAATAATCAAAGCAAACTAGCATCCATTGCTCAGATTCAAAACCTAGTTACCAACTGGAACCCACTGCGTACTGAAACTCTAAGGACAGTTTTGGAAGCTCAGCCTTAACTGAACTCATGATTTGGGTTTGTTTAAATAAAGGAAAAGTTCTGATAGAGGGCTTAAATACCCTGTGTAAGGCAGCCACCGTTGGAAGATCTTAGCTCTTGGTAGCAGAAACTGAGTCACAATCTTGGAAGCCCCTTCCAGGATGGAACATGTGAATGCAGCTTAAGAGATTTCAGTATCACTGAAGACTACCCCTTTGATACTCAAAGTCTAAAATGAGCCTGAGCCAAATACTGGCTTGTCATGAATAAACCAAGTTCAGATACTTAATCAAATTTGCATTTCATTGTGATGGAGTATTTACATTATGGCTATCACTGTGATAGCAGAGCATTTAGTCAATATGGCATCTCTGACTGCTACCATGAAGTCTGGAACTGTTGTGTCTGCAGGTGACAACCTGAGGGACTCTACACAAATTCAGGCATGGGCAAGCCAGAACTGACAGCAGGCCTGCCTAGAAGAGCGTTGTAGGGTGTCCTAGGGCTTGCCTGATCACCTGAAATTCGGAGGCACTTTTCTGGTACAGAGAAGGCGGCGCCAGGTTATGCTACTGAAGGGGAGGTGTGGAAAAAAAAAAAAAAAAAAAAGTCAGTCTACCAGCCTTGGGCTTTTTGAGTAGGGAAGGTTTTCTCAGGGTATCACAGGAATGACTGATCCTACATCCATAAGGAGCACAAATCAGCACATCATCGACGGGATGAGCAAAGCTGACAATTCTTCTGCTCCTTTCTGAAGATGAAATCTTGGTTCCCATGAACTCAATGGTAAAAGTCCCCATGACTGAATGGAGCCAGGATTTCTCACTGGACTATGAAGCTAATAGGGAAAACAGAGGCAAGAATTTTACTTAATCATTCCTTATACACTTCAATAAGGAGACACTCTAGTCCTCCCTGTTATTGTCAGGGTTCACCTAGGGACAGGGATAGGATTCTTCCCCGTTTTATTTCAAACCATCTTAGACATATCTTTCTTTTCTTCCTTTCTTTTAATGGGAGAGTGGAAACCCCAAAATCCAGGGGCTCAGTCAGATTCTAGCTTCTCTTGGTCTATCTGTCACACAGATGAAAAGGGACTGCAATTTGCTGCATAACCTATGCTGTGCCCCAAGCTGCAGTAGCACTGCATGGTTTCATGTAAGTGACATGTCACAGTCAATAGCAAGTGTGTCAGCTCACTGACAGGCACAGAACGTGTGACACCATCCTCCAACACCACTCTTCTCTGCAGCCTCTGCCTCTCAGGGAGCGCATAAACAAGACTTGGTAGCAAGGAGTGCAGAACAGGCATTTCATGTGTTTTGTCAGTGTTGTGATACACAGCTGCTTTGCAAAAGTATTACTGCAACCCCGTGTCAAATGTCACTCATGTTTCCGCTGTGACTGCGAACATGGTATAGTGCATAAAAACCAAACGTGCTAGTTAAACTATGTAACTCCTGAGCAGTGCCCTCCATTAAATGTAATTGCATTATCTGACAAATAATCAATGTTCAGATGACACTCAAGAGTCCTAACTGCTAATCCTGGGCTAAAACTATCTGATATTTGCCTTCTTTCTGAAGTTTTATACTGTGCCTGTGCTTCAATATCAGCCCCAAAGGAGAAGCAGCATCACAAATAAGGTCCTGGCTTCCAGTATGAATTTGCTAATAGTGCCATTAGAGAGAGAAAGAACATAATCTGGTTTTGGACAAAAGAGGGGTCTTAGCCTTTGGTGAGCAGAATGACATGGCACCTTGTTTATATCATTACTTAGGATATTTAGCATGTTAATTTTTTATTCTGTTAGGCTTAATTCTTCAATATTTGGTATAGATCTCTCATTTTACCAGGAGTTCCAATGAGAAGGGAAAGTGCAGTGACTTTGATATCAAGGTCTGCAAAGAAAATTAAAATAGCAAATATTAGTTCAGAACAACCTGTGAGAGCATAAGAGCTGTTTTATATAGCTGTGGGCTGCTCTGATCTGAATGCATAGAGGATAGCCTTCTCCTGAGATAAAATAAAAGACTTTTCTCCTTTCCTTCCTCCACCTTCCTCACTTGGGCCTCCAAGTTGGATCTCCCACGGTCTGCAGCCCTTGATGTTCCACCTCACCAACACAGGAGTAAGCACTAGTACTCCAGCTCCTGCCTTAGTCCTGGCCACTCACCACACATTTGCTGTCCTCATCACCTCTATGTGGTGGTATAAAACTCCTTAGAAGTCCTCTGCCTTCTGCACTTTCTTCCCTGTAGCTGGTAAGGCCCAGCCAGGCTGCCCTCACAGGACCTGCTTCAGAGACCCAGCTTCGTTACCTTCAGAGCCAAGAGCAGTCATGGGCAGTGGGAATGGCCCCATCATTTTGGGCGTCTGAAGTAGTTTTGCTATGGAATGGTGATGGTGGAATGCCACCAGACAAGTTGTGGAGAAAGAACAAGTGGGAAGAGCTTTCCTGCTCTTCACAAAGCAGCAAGGTTCTGTGATGTGAGCTTAATTACCGTTTACATGAACACTGTATTTGTTTATATTTAATACAACTTTTTCTAAATGTAATTCAAGACCACAGCTATTCTAGAGTACAAAAAGCAAGTCTTCCTTTGAACCATATTTTTAAGAGAACTACTGTTCCAGCCAATTTAAAAAACAATTATGAGACCACACAACTTTTGGAAACACGTGGATTATTGATGGGAGCAACAGATTTATGTCTCACTGCAGGTTTTCAAAACACTGTAGCACCTAACTCCTCAACTAATAGAATTGTGACCAGAATTTTCCACTGCTTTAGCTTTTCTTACCTTCAGAGGACCCAATTCAACACAGACTTAAGCACATGCTTAAACACTTGACATCCGATTTTAGCAAAACAGCTAAGCACATGTTTCAATACCACTGCTTCCACACTAATTCAGGATCAAACACTACAACATAAATGCTCAGTATAAGATCAGCTGAAGCAGTACAGGTGGAGTCAACTCTGCACCCGTACATTTTTGCACTGAACAGCTTTAATTGACATCCTTTACATGTATGTGAATGTCATGTTTATAAAAAGAAGGCTCATGAAACACAGCTGAAGAAACATAGGATTCCCTCAAAACATACAAAATCATAAAAGCTACCGAACCTTTTGTTTACAGCCTTCCTTAGAAAATCTAAGCATGTAAACACACAAATGAAGTATTTTAAAATACCATTTTAAAGACCATTTTAAAAGTTTTCTTATTCTTGTTATATCAGTTTCTCGAAGATAAACATATTTATTCCTTCTATAGGTACCTTCATGTCGTGCAGCTCTAAGACAAACATGCAAGCATCCTGTAAAATAACTGAAGTATTATTCAGTAATTATTATTTACATTCTCCTTGTACACTTGCCAAACTTTGCATACACCTGCTTATAGAAGGATGGGGCATCTGTGCCCAGGCAATAGGTGTTTCAGTATGGACTTCAAACGGAGAGCAGCAAGCCCTAATAGAATAATAGGTACCTGGGTTACCTAATCGAAGGGTTTAAGTGTTGGCAGTATCGTTGATAATAAACTAATAAGTTAGAAGAGCCTTCTTCACCTAGATGTCCAGCAATGATTGGACTAAATAAGGGCTGAAGATTGTTTAGAATTAATGTTGTTCACATTTAAATACAAATTATCTTAGTAGGGTTTTGCATATTGATTGTGCACTGCTGTTAAGTCCTCTTATTTCTATAGAAATAAATGATCCCTACTCAACATATAAAAGCTGTCCTAGTACTAAATAATGATCTCATCAGGGGGCAAATCCTAAATGGAAGTTACTGGAGGGGACTAAATTCTACACTCTCCAAGCAGGCGGCCAAGAAACACCTATGACCCAGAACAAGGGACAAATGGCTCCCAAGCCTAGCAGAACATACAGTTTAACGAGGCTAACTTCCATTTTACACAGATGATGCTTTCTGAATTAATCTGTACAGACACGCACGCATTCTAACAGACTGGGAAGAGTTCAAGAAGCTCTGCATCCCCTCCCCCCCCCCCCCCCTTATTTTTTAACCAATTTCTTATTTCAAAGAAGAGGAGATTATGAAAGGAGGAAAAGTTGTCTTCAAACCCAGCTTGAAAAGGCATATGCAGTACTCCACTTTATCTGCTAAACCTGTTTCTCCTGACAACATGTTTCCTAGCACTGTGGCAACCCACAGACAGACCCTGATCTGAAAGATCCTGCTCTGGTACATAGACATGTAGCTGGACACATGCTGAAAGCCAGTGCTTCTCCTTTAACTTATCTTTGGTTTGCTCTATTTTGTTCAGCTCCACCACCAGCATCAGAGAGAAAGGTGAGAAAATTATTGTTACATTATTAATAAAAAAATAGCGGTAACAGGGCATTCAGGGTATTTTCATTAACAAATCAGAAACTATAAAGTCGTACCATGATTTTTTTTAAATAATAAAACATTTGCTTCAGAATAAATATAATTAAACCAAGAATAAAAGTACAATTAGTAAAAGATATATGACGTGTCATAAAAACAAGCAACAATAAAAACTGAGGACTTATTTGTACATCCGTATTTGTAAAGGAACAACATAAAAAAAGAGAGTCTTTCACTCTGATAGGTAATATTTTATTTGACTCACATATATGAAACACGTCTTCAAAAGCCCAATCTCCCAACAGAAAAATCTCGTCAAAGTAAAGCATACCCAGAAAAATAGTCCCTGTCTGATTAAAAACATCAATATCTTCTGAAAAAGGTACACTAACAAATGTCATGCAGTTAAAGAATATGGACCAGCCAGACTTTTTACAGTGGCATCAACCTACTTTAGATGTTCATATCAACTACAGAGCAGAGGAATGAAAATTGCATTACGTTACAGACTATACATGTGTAAACAGTTTTCAAATCCATCTGGTTTTATTAAAAATGTAAATCATAAATTTCAATACTTTTCCCAATGTCACAGGAAAAGTCTGCATGATAATTTGTTTCTATCCACAACAGAATTTATCTCATCAAATGCAAGTTACGTCTAACTTAATGGTGGATGTGAATTCACTGCAAAAGTTGAGTCTGGTGAGTAAAAGGTTAATAGTGTGAAGTCTGTGAGTTAGTATGATGATGTGTGAAGTAGCCAATCAACAGCTGGTGTTTGCAAGAGGCTGGGATATTATATTTATGAAGCAGTGTGTTTTTTGCTTGTGTGGTGATGACTTCAACTAGAAGCAGCTAAACTTTGACTCAGCCGGCTCATACCTGAGAACAAGATGCTGAATTACTGACAACTATGGACCCAGTCATTGCAACATTCATTAAGGTCTTAAATTAGTGAACTTGGTGGTGAATGTAAAAGCACTGAAAAAAGTATTTGTAAGCTTGAGTCCTGTGAAATTCATGATTCTCTAAGAGAAAGGCTTTCACTTTTCAAAGGCTATCCAAGGGTCCCCATTTCTCATTTATACGATAGGTTCATGATGGCAGCTGAGGGACGTTGAATGAAGGTAGAAAGTCAGGCAGTGTGAGAAATGGAGAGGGAGGGAAGCACTGGGAGATTGTCTTAATACTGCTCTGATATTGGCAGCAGAAGCCTCCTGGAGAGGTGCAATGCTCCACATATTTGTAAAACAGCCATCAATAGCCAAAAATTTAGGCCATCCCCAAAATCGCCCTTTGCCACTTGTGCTATAAAGCAAGATAAATTAAAATCCAAATTAACTCAACACTCATCATAAACATCTTTTTAAAAGAATTAAAGAGTTTTCATGCAAAGTGTAACCATCAGCCAATATTTTACTCCTAGGATTTTACTATACTTAATCAACCAAGAATCTGATATTATATATTCTTCATGTGAAAAATTTCTGCAGGTACCAGCAGCAGTAAAGGTATGTAAGGGTTGCAGGCATATCCCCAAATCCACCTCAGCTGTAGGAAGAAATCTCACAGCATTGCTAGATCAGAGATCAACTCAGACCAATCCTAAATGATTAAGACTGTTTAACCCAACTGCAACAGGTATTTACACACAGGCTAAGGGTCTGACCTAAACCTTTGAGAGTCAACTACAAGGTGCTCATGATTTCCATGGGGTTTGAACCAGCTGCTAAGAAATATTCAGGCTAGCATTTTTTGTACTATATGACAGAGGGTAGTAGTAGTAGTATCTTGTCTATACCTTGCAAGTATATATAAAAAAATAAAATATAATTAAGATCAAATTACAGAAACACCGTTGATGTAATTTAGGACTTGTAAAAATCAAAGTTGTACAAAAAATTGAAGACCAATAAAAATGTTTCCATGATTCTTTTTTTAATCCCATTGAAAACAATTTTTCGTTGTAAACATTTTTGCTAGCCAAGCACTGCAGCATTGTGCAACTGCATGACAGCCAAAGAGAAACTGATGAAAAGCTGACTAGATTGATTTCATTTTTCCAACCAGAGTGAAATACGTAAAAGGAAATAACAAAATGGTGAAGTTATTTTTATATATAAAAAATGTTCACATTTAATAAACTCACATGGAAACTGTACAGCCAATGGTAACTGCTTTTGAAATATATCTACAGATCCCTTCAGTTCTGCACAGGAACGAAGGCAACAGTGGGTTCCTGCAGCACCTTTCCCCTTCCTCAGCGAACCACAGGAACACTGTCTCTGCTGGAGGCATCAGATCTGAGCCTGCCCAAATTTTCTATCACCCATTCCCTCTCCGCCCTGTGACCTCCCAGGTTGCTGTGTAGAAGTCTGGCAGGGGGTTACTACTGGAACTCAGAGCTATATTTATTCTCTTGGCTCCCATCCATCACAGTTGCAGAGCAGCCAGAAGGGGAACCAACCAATACAGCATGGGATCTGCCAGAGTTGTGCTGCCAGAGAAGTTAAGAATGAAAGACAGAAGCTATCAAAATGAGTATTTCTATCTCTAAGGAAAGAAGGGCTTCCTCCCTTTGCAGATCCCCCTTCTACAGATTAAGACATTTTTTTCTCTCCTTTTTGCAGAATCCCGACAGAGAAACCTGCCGGTTCCATAGGTCTTTCACATCTTTCATGAGTTTCTTCATGAGGGAAGGAGCCCTAACAGCACAGTAACCCTTACATCTCTAAGGCATTTGTTGGCATTTACACAGCATTTCTCTCCACCTCACAGCACTACCAGACAGAGTGCCATCCACAAGCTGTGCTGTACGCCAGTCCAAGATACTCACGGGAGAAGGGTATAACCCTGCACCCATTGCACCTCCTACAGCCAGACACTCACTGCTCAGGGGGGACGTAGGATCAGTTAACCAGTTCTGTTCAAACACATAATATACCAAACAAAAGAACAGCAACAAAATTCCATTTTGAGATGAAAACGCTTTGACTTATCAAGATGCACCTCATCACCAACTGACTGTTATAATAATTAGACTGTGAACTTTACAAGAAAGGTAGAGAACCAATAAGAAACAGTTTTCCAATACCACAAATACTTTGAAGATTTCAGAATTTCCCCTTGTTCCCCACCAGGACTAACCTGATACCTTTTGCAACTTTTCAAAAGGAAGACACAGCAAGACAACATTAAGAATATGAATACTCTCATCACATCACACTCAGGAGTGCAGCGTACAGGATTCTGCAACAGAAGCAAGTTGGACCCAGTCTCTTGCATCACACTCGAGTGCCCAGGCCAAGAGTCGGTCCTCTTCTGACCTGCTGACTAATTAAATGATTACTTAAATTGGAATAGCCTAAAGCAGGAACTTAAAAGACTCACCCTGGAAGAGCCAAAGTGTGGTTAGTAGGGCACTCATCTGGGATGTGAGAAACTTGATTTTAAGAAGCTGATTCAAATCAGATATGAGAGGAATGATCTGAACCTAGCTCTCCAGTGACCCAGGTGCATTTCATAATCACCTAGTCCATAATGAAGTGCAGAGATGCAACTCTTTCATTTTGAGCAGAAATTCAATTGTGGACCTGAGAAATCCTTCGAAGATGCAGCATGTTGATGCAAACTAATGAACTAGCATTTTTCAATTGCAATAAGAAAAGTGTAGCTAGTTCTGGCCAGAAACTATACTTCTATATTTGGAAAGCACCTAGCATGCCAAAGGCACTACCAAAACAAACAATAGATTGAAATTCTAATCCAGAAGTGGCTGTGGATTTCCTCCTGCTCATTTACCTAATAGCATGTCCATTTATTTCATACACATGCATATAGCTTTCTGTATTCAAATAAAAGAGAGACGCTTGAACATTTGTTCTTTAAAACAATCAAGACTATTTTAAAATATCTGAGCTATTTAAAAAAAAATATTGTAGTAAAATCCAACGAAGGGAATAGAGCAGGAGAGTTTTGTTAGCTGGTATTATGGTACTAATAAAGAGGCTGGGTTCTCTTCTGCTAGTTATTAGCCCTAAGAGTAATTACAGTCCTGTAGCAAAATCTCAATGAATCAATGAAGAACAGATACCTTAAAAAGGTAGAAATAGTAAATTTGTTATACATCCCAGTGTTGGGTAGCCTATAACCTTTGCATTTTAAGAACTCAAATGGCTGAGTTTCTTTTGCATTTGAAATCATGATACAAGAAAAAGTTTAATTGGGATCACTTCCTGAGAACATCAGGCTTTTGCACTGAGTTTAAAAAACAGTGGGGTTACACAATGTATTTACAGTGAAACTAGGAATCACATGAGACTCACCTGGTATGGAAAGGAGGTTTTACCTGCTGACTCAGTCCTACCCCAATTAAAATAAAAGGAGCAGAACTGGATCCTAGAAATCACTCAAAATCAACCAAAATTTTGCTAACCTTTACTTCTCTCTGAGAGTCCCATCATTTTCCACAAAAATGTGGGATACGTTCCAACAATACAGAAGTTCAGTGAAAAGCTACTTGTAGCAGCAGCTTCAAAACTAGTGCTGCTTTCCAATGTTGAGTCAACCCTCGACATTCAAAAAAAAAAAGTCATCGCATGGACTAAAAGCTGTGAAAACGTTCATGCAAAACCTTGAAAAATAAAATGGGGGAAAAAACAATCAAACAAACAAAAAAAAGAACCAAAAAACAAAAAACCACCCGCAAAAGACAACCGAGCTTGTCTACATGCGGGGTTTTTTTCAGAACTATTCCAGCACTGATATGATTGAAGCAGTGCAAACACCTATCAAAAGTCCTTGGCCACTAAATAGAAGGCAGTTTCTGCTTCTCCTGTTATAAACTAACACCTTTAGTTAGTTTATAATAGATAGAGGAGGCAAGATTTTTCCCTAATCTGCTCAATCAACACTTCACATCACTCCCTCAACGAAAACTGGTATCAAAACCAAAATGTTGCACTGCCCTATGTTTTAATATTTCTATGGAGCCCTGAAAAAAACCTACATGTAGACCTAGAGAGCCAATGTTAACAAACACACATGAAACTAAAATGTAACCCATCCGTACAGAGTCATCAAAAGAAATGTTAGGAATTGAACATCCAGCCCACCATGTTAGCCTTTGTTAACAGAAACCTGACTTTACACCTCCTTGCTTTCTTCACCCTAGCTTTCACATGCTCTTTCTCAAGAAACAAACCTAGGCTTCCCTTGAACTCATTTATCCTTTCCTTGCTGGTAATTTATTCCATATGTTTATTATCCTTTTCATGAAGTAATTCTGCCTGAGTTTCCTATTTATTCATGCTTTTCTAAATTTTAGATTAAAGGGACCTATCCATATCTATCTATATCTACCACTGATATTCCAATGACAAAAGACTGATGGTAACAATGTCTGCACAAATCTGTGGAGACCAACTTACGAGAGTGAAATAAAACAATGTTAATACAGTATTCTATCATTTGGAAAAATAAATATAAGGCCAGCTTGGCAACCTAGCACAGTGCTATCACGTGGATTACTGGGGCTAACTCCTAGATCAGCAGGGGCCAGGACTACCGAGGAAGCAATATACACAGCCCTGTTGTGACCAAGTAGATTGTGGTACCTGATAGCAAGCCCTCTGTAGCACTGATGAGCTCAGCAGTGCTCCCATCCTCCTCACAAACAACCATTGACTGCTGCGGAATAACCCAAAGGCATAAAAAAAGAGGAAAAGTTTGTAACAGCGCTTATCACAGTTAAAAAAAAAAAAACCAACACAAACTATAACAAAACTCACATTAAGGCTGAAACAAGTGTATTATAAAAGGAAGAATCAGGACTGCCATTTATCCCTTTGCACTGTGATACCCCGGCCCACTGGAGGATGATGGCAAGGAAGGCTCCCTGGGACGTCCCTGGCTGTCCCAAAGCAAAGCAGGAGCTGCGGGCAGCGCCCCCCACAGCCAGCCGCCCCTTCACCCTTACACAGGCCATGGGGGTGAAAGTCAGCTCATACTCTCCTTTTTCCCCCCCTCTCCTGCTTCTCCTGTTCACAAAATTGAGACAGGAACAAATTTTCCCAAGCAGCCTTTCCCTGGCACTGTGGGTAGCCCACCTGCAATAACCCCTGATTATACTGGTTGAATATGTAACTGCCTGATCTCCAGCAACTTCCACCCTCCCGACAAGTGCTCACTCCCTCTGGAAGTCCAAGATGCTTACAGCTGGACCGCTTAACACTAATGCACCAGAAATGAGCAGCTGGTTTGAAGAACTAGCTCTGTTGCTTGCCCCATGCTATGGGAGTGCCATCAAAGCCATCACCATTATTTCCCAGGCACTGCTACCTGCAGAACTCTCTGCTAATGTCCTACCATGATAGGCAGTGCTGCTTTTTTCATAACATGACAAATACTTGTAAGGAATAACCTAGTTTTTATTTTGGTTATACGAGTCTTGAACACTGCAGTGCACAATGGAGAAAAGATCGGATACTGAGGCTGCTGTGGCTATTTTAGTTCTGTTTTCTTCATCTGTGTTTAAAAGACAGTCAGATTATAACAAAATTGTTTGTCTTTAATATAGTTCAACTTGACCTGATGAACCCATCTCTTTAGAAAACAATCTCACATGGAGTATTTAGAGTAAGACGCTATAAAATAGCAACTTTAAAATACTTTCAAGGCCCCATCTTACATTTTTTTAAAAAAATACAGACAACTAAGCTAATTATAATTACTCCTCTATAACTCTTGCTTTTTTGATGCATCTGGTTATCTAGTAAGATGCACCTGAAAATTAGAGCGTATTTAAATATAAGGGAAAGGTGCCAAATTCAGAATACTGGAAGAATTTTCCCTCTGGGAGCGTGTTTAGTCACAGCATTGGTGCAGTTCGGCAGAGGCAACGCAATGCCCTGCTTGCTACCCTTCCCTGATCTGGATCTCTGCTACCTCTGAAACGATGTTTCAAATCTCTCAGTGCTTGGCTTCATTGCTTAAGCTTCCAATAGGAGTGAAAATGTCACAGCAGTTACTGTGATCCACTGAGATTTAAACAGACACTACTCAAGTTATTTCACGTTAAGCAACAAACATCCATCAAATCATTTCAATTTTCACTTGTTTCTACCCAAGGTCAGATTCTGATCAGTGTCTCAAAAAAGTTCATATTCCTTATTCGGCCACACAACTGGAAGCTAGAACCACACATCCATACAATAACCCTAAGATCATCCAACTAAGCATCTCAAGAGTTATTTTACTTTTACGTATTATCTTTCAGTAGTTCATCCTTTTTTCCCTTTCTGCGAACATCTGTGCCCAGAGTGTCTTCACTAGAGAAATTTGGATTTCCATCTACAGTTGCCAGAAATAAGTTTATTCACGTTTCTATAAAAGAAAGAATATGTATTCTATTTTTTCACCGGTGTTCTCCTTCCCTGAATCCAAATTGCTTGCACCTCTGAAAATGCAAGGTGTGAATGAGAGAACAGAAAAATGGCTTTTCAAGATCGTACTGCTTTTAGCATTTTGAAGAGTCGATATACATCTATTCAGGTATCTGAGAAAAATTCAGATATTAAAATTTAAATTTACTTACAAATCCTATTAAAACACCACAGTAAATCAGAAGATACTAAAAAGCTTTAATTGTCCTCTTTCAAATCAGAAAAATAAATCTATTTGTGGGTTTCTTTTCCATTTTTTATAAAGTTCATATAAATCCATGCGCTTTTTTTTTAATGCCTTTTTTCTTTTTTTTTTTTTCCAGTCAAGGCACTCTAAAAACACCTGTGCAATTCAAAGTCAACTTTAAGCAAAAATCAACATTTGGAAAAATTACTTCTACTGATTTTCCTACACTTGATGGAACTTGTGCTTCCCAGGGAATAAGCACAGCCCATTTTAATGGACTAGTGGATTTTCTACGTCTGTTCTAATGCAAATCTCTTTGGTCACCTAAGGCTCCCATGGTGGGTAAACAACCTAATGTGTCAGCTTTCTGTACTGAAGATCACAATTTCTGATCTCAGCACTGTCTTCACTGCTGCAAGCAAAACAGTGGTACTGATGTTGCAACTTGCAGGCTACTCTCTTCTGATAATGAATGGGTTGGGTTATTGGCCTCTAGCATGGACAAAAATATGACAATCAGCCTGTTCATTATATAAAAGTCTACAGTGAAGACAGTGCCAGACAACTTGCTGAGTATTAGAGCTCAAATAAATTCAGAAGTCAAAAAGCCCGTAGAACAATTCCTTTTTCTTCTTTACAATTGATAAAGTCATAGTCAATTTATTAGAAGTGTTTTAATACAGTATTTCCATCATAGGAACTTGTATCTTCAGGAACTCATTTGCAAAACACAGCTTTAGCATGCAAATATTTTAGATACATTCCCTGCAAATGTAATACAGAGACTAACCTTTCTTACATCTGCAGTTGTTAATTGTCATCATTTGAACAGCAAATGAAAACAAAGTTTAAGCCACTGGCACTTTAGAAAAAAAAGAAATCACGTTAAATCTCATTTACCTGCAGTGATAGAAATTCAAAGTCACAAGCAAAATCTGAAGACAGAGCAGCTATGAGAAAGTGCACCCAATCGCAGGGTTTAGCAACTGTACCAAGACTCTCTTCTAGTGCACGTTCTGAAACAGCAATCGATTCTCTAAGCACTTGTTACTAAACTGGAGACATTTTCTTTCTACAACATTCTGAAAACTTTAAACAACTCATTTCCGATTATTTTCTTCCAAAGATTAACAGCACATCCACTAGAAGATGAATTAAAAATAAAATTTTAAAAAGGATAGCAGAAAGGGGAAAACAGAACAGACTGGGACAAACATCTCAAGCTATTTACAAATATTTTTATAATGACTAGAAATCATAGAACCCTCTTTAGCTGTCTAACTTAAAAAAAAATAACAACAACAACAACAAAAAAACCCCAAACAAGCCAAAAAATGCATCAGCTGTTGACTGAACACAGGGCCTGATTTTCAAAGCTGCTGAGCACCCACAACTCCATCTGAAGTCAGTGGAAGTGATGAGTGCTCAGCAGCTCTGCAGATCAGGCCCAAACTGTACAGGGGTCTGCTAGCAGCCTAGCAGAAGTGGTTTTTAGGGAAGGGGGGTTGTTGCACAAAAACGAGAAGGTTCAAAGTAATCTGTCAAAGAAGTGCTGCTACAGTCACGAGTCGTAAAGCTAGCTAGCTCCCATCTATAGGAAAAAAGTTAATTCATAGGGCTCATAGGGCTTGCATTTGTCAAGGAGCAGGACGTCAATGCTATCATTATCAGGCAAATCAGCCAGGCGTTTAATGGTAGAATCAGGAGACATTTGCTCTCCACTATCAGAATGACATCATAACTAAAGCAGCCTTCAGCGAGGGGGGAGAGCCAGGGCAAGGCTTGGGCTGCACGCGGACTTTGCACTTCAGCTCGGCTTGCCCCACCGATCGCTGCTCCCCTTCCCCAGGAGGCGACGCTTTCAACTGCCTTCGCTCCTCAACTTTGTCCTCGCAGCATCTGAAACACCAGCATCTGATTTTACAAAATACTTCTAAACCTGCCTGATCCAAAACTGCGGTATTGTAAGCCAGCCACTCGGTTAGGAGGGGATGGGTTTTACAGATAATCTACAAATTCACTCTAAAAATTTCTGGTATTTTTAATTACTTCAGTCATCTTCATCCTCCATCAAACGGGGGACGGACACACATACACATTAAAAATTAGCTGCCTCTACGATTTAAGAAGTAACAGCTTAGTTAGCTAAGTCAATTTTTAAGCGTACACAAACACATACACACACAATCTTTGAATATTCCAAAGTATTTAGTGATGATCTATTCAATGATCAGAAATACAACAGCAATACACATTTCCCTTCCACGGTAGCTGTAATTATGCAACTCAAACAAGCACAAATTACAAACTGCTAATCTATTTTCTTAAAAAAATATCACTACAGGTACACAGGCACGGTACAAAAGCCTCACCTTGTATAAGAACTGTGAGGGAAAAAGTTATGAAAGCAGACAGAAAACCTAAAATCCCTGAGGCTACAAAAAAATCCCGCTATTGAGAAATAACCCAAGAGACCACATAGGGAATGTACAGCTTTCAGAAGCACTTCTCATCTTATTTGCACTTAACCTATTGATGTACTTATGCAGGTCACTTACTTTTCGGATATGTTTGAACCCTTTATAATCATGCAGATCGCCGCGGTTTTCACTTGGGCTTTTGTTTTTTTAGTTTTGTTTGGTTTTTTGCAAACAAGTTTCATTTAAAAAAGATCCAATTATGCAAATCTGCTCCCGGATAGGTAGTGAATATTCAATATGACGGTGATACTGTAATAGTTCAATGCAACGCACTGTACTGGACAGATTTATGAGGCAACGTCACTACTACGCTCTGGTCCTCGCCGAAGCATCTTGAAGTTAATTAAAGCTGCAATGTCCACTTTTCCAGCCACCCTCCTCATTCAGGTTTACTATTTCAACATCAAACCAGCAAGGGGGCCTCCCCCCTCTCTCCGTACATTTAAGCAGCCTTCCACAGTCAATGAACAATGAACAAAGATTTGAGTGATAGGAAGGGGGGGGGGAGAGAAAAAAATCTCCACAGGAATAATAAATCCGGTTTAAACAAGTAAAAATATAGTTTCTAATATTAAACTAGAAAAGAAAACATTCTTCTCCAAGTGAACGTGCAGAGGCGCTTAGCCAACCCCTTCAGAAATGGTCTAAAAGCAGCCAGTCCTTTTTATTTCAAGCAGTGAATGAGCCCAAACAAGGCTTCTAAACTTAATTATGACACTTAAAATAGTCTTTTTCCACATAAGCGAGGAGGCTCGCCGCTCCTATCTGTATCAACCGGTCAAATCAGCTCAGCAAACACGGCCCCTGTTGGATTTATTTTAAACTGCACGGGGGGGGTGGGGGTGGGGGGCGGCGGCGGGGGGAATGCACGGCCCCGCGGAGCGCTCCAGCCGCGGGCGGCCGGGCAGCCGCGCCCGCCCCGCCGGGCCCGCGCCCCGCGCCCCGCGCCCCTGCCCCGCCGCTCCGCTCCGCTCCGCACCGCACCGCGTCGGGCCCCACCGCCGCTCCCCGGCCCGGCGGTGGCTGAAGTGAAAACGAAGGGCTCTGACAAATCACGTCTCCGCCTCGACACTGTCTCAGACACGGCCATATCCGCCGCACGCACCCCGAAACAATGCCCGCCGCGCAGGCAGGCGGCGGCCGGAGCCCTCCCCGCCGCGCCCGCCCCGGGCGCCGGCACCCGCGGCCCGCGGGGGGCTCCGCGCAGGCGGACCGTGCCCCCAGCCCCGCCGCCGCGGCGGGGGACGCCGGCAACTAACTTTTCGGATGGAGCCCGTGCGAGCCGCCCCGCGGGAGCCGCGGACCTTCCGAAAAAAAAAAAGCATAAATCTTCGCGACCTTTTATTTCGCGTTAAAGTTCACAGGCGGCACCGCTCCCCTCAGCCCCTCACACACCCCCCACACCCCCCATATATATTAATTATTTGCAAAACTGCAACAGATGGGCGCATTAAAATCTGGATTCTTTCCTACACAGCATCAAAGAATCTCTCCTTCCTCCCCCCTCCCCGTTAATCCCGCCGCCGGCCCGGTGCCCCCCCACCCCCACCCCTCGCCAGCCCCGCGCAGCCCCCGCGCCGGAGCGAGCCCGCTGCCCCGCGCACAGCGGCGCCCCCGCGGCCCTCCGCGCCCGCGCACAGCGCGCCACCGGGAAGGGGATGCTCCCCACCCCCCCCACCCCACCCCCCCTCGGGGATTGCCATTTAAGTTTCCTCCTTAACCTGTTACTTTCTCCGGGCGCTGACAAAAGCCCCGGCGGCGGGCTGGCAGGTGCCTCCCCGCTCCCCGCGGCGCCGCCGGGCGCGCTCCGCTCCCCCCGAAAGGGCTGAGACCTGGCCTGACATTTAGTGCCTACTTGAATGTCACAACGCTCCTCGCAGCATTATGCACGGCTCCTATTCATAAGAGGTCGATTAGAGCACAAAATGGCAGGTCTCTTAGGCACTTGAATCTCACAAGTTTGACACATGGTATGCATCAGCTAACTTTGATTAAAAAAAAAAAAAAAAAAAAAAAAGAGGGGGGGGAGTTTACAAATTACACCACGATTAGCCGGGATCCTAAGGGGGGAGGGAGGGAGGGAGGGGGGGGCCCGCGTTTAAAGTCACTTCAGCAAAGTTTGCGCCGCTGCAACCCTTTAAAACAAAAAGTTTCTGGGCAAGTTAAGGGCAGGGTCGGTGCGGGCTGGGGACGGCGGGCGGGCGGGCGGCCCCCGGGCAGCGTCGCGGCCGCCGCCGCCGGCACTCGCCTCCCCTCGCCTCGCCTCGCCTCGCCCGCCCGCCCGCTCCTTTTTTGTAAAGTAACGGTTTTAAAAGAAACGAGAGAGAAAGAGGAAAAACGTAGGGTTTTCTTCAGGCTAAGTTCTATAGCGCCATTCAATGGCTTCTCCGCTCCTTTCATTATTTTCTGCTTTTCCCCTGACAGCCCTGCTTGCAAACGTCACTGCTATGGATATTTAATTATACTGTATTTTTTAATCACGGTGGAAAACGCAGGCCCCATTGCGATGATTAAAAAGAAATAAAAAACAAAAACATACTCCGGACTGACTTTGGAGCCTCTTTGATGGCTCGCGGGAGCCTCCCGGATCCTCAAAAACCCCCTTTTTACCTTTGTCTTTCTTACCTTAAAATTTAAAGCAAAGCGTAGAAGAAACTCCCGCACGTAAACGGAGCGTTGTAAAAGATTGTGTTCAATGAATAATGAAGCATGTCCACATGATTGACTTGATCATTTTCTTGTGCGGAGGGGGAAAAGTGCGGCGCGGGGCTGCCGCGGCCGCCCGCTCCGGGTAGCCCTCCCAACTGCTTCCAGCACATCCCGAGCAAAGAGCGCTTTATTTTAATCTGTCTCTTTTCAGAATAACCCCCTTCATTGATACTGATCACCCAACATCACAAGACATCCCCATCTCTCAGCGTGGACTCCCCCTATCTGGTAGGTGAAATGCATTGTACCATTAAAAAAGCACTCCATTGTCGTCTTGGCATAATTCACAGCAACTAGATAGGTCTTGCGGCATTTAGCTTTGATGAGCCAAAAGCTGAACCCTTGATATAATAATCTACAAAGAATGGTCTGTGATCGTCCATTTTTTCTCCCTGTCTAGCAACTAAGAAACCATTTAACCCGGCGCAGCTTGGTCGTGACCTTGAGCCCGTGTAAACACCCCGAGGAGCCCGCGCCGCTCCGCAGCCCCACGGCCAGCGCCGCTGCCCGCGCCCCGCGCAGCCCCCGCGCCCGCGCAGCCCCCGCGCCCGCGCCCCGCCGCCCCTGCCCGCGCCCCGCAAACCCCGCCGAGCCCCCGGGGGCAGCGCCGGGCTCCACAAAGCGCCCTTCTTACCTGCTCCCGAAACTATGCAAAGTCTGTTTCTCCTAAAAAAAAAAAACTCCCGGGGAAACCTTGGTGGACAGGGGGACCGGAGCATCAGTCACCGCTCCGGCGTTTAAGAGAAGTAATCAGCGATAAAGTGACGTTGATCTGCACTGTAACCTTGTGGCGTATTTAATGTAAATAAGCCAGTTATGTTGCCAATCGCATGCATACAAACACATAAAGGTCCTCAGCGTTGCATTTTGATTCTTTCCATTAGAGCCGACTTTATTTACATACACTATTTAGGGGATCATGATAATTCTAAAACAATACTAGTGCCAAATGATTATGAAAATATGATTTTAATTAATCACGTAGTAGGCAAGGAAATTAGCATACGGTAATTAAACTTAGAGAAAAACGTCATGGAGGTTCTCTGCCTTATGGGTTCGGAATAATCATTAAACGATGGGTTTTCAGGACTTAATTATCAAACAAATAACTTTTTTAAAGCAACTTTACAAGGTTTATCCGCAGGGCAACGATTTAGTAAATAATATATAACCAAGCAAACAAGGTGCAAATGTGACTGGTGAAATAGGTTGTGTTTCTACAAAGCAGGGGGGGGGGCGGGGGGGGGGCGGGGGGGGGGGGGGAAGCTGAATAATGCAATTATGGATTCTGTGTCCCATAGTTGACAAAAGCATGGTGCCTCAATAGACTCTTTGTTATGGGATTATATAATGATTGTGGTGTAATTATGGGAAAAAAGATTTAGTAATAATAAAAAGTATCAAAATACACCAATGAGCAGCTTGTTTTAAAGAAAAGGCTTGCATGTGACATTAGGGGCATGTTAATAACAAAAAGCCAGGATCCGAAAGGGTTGACAAATAAAAAAGACTGTGATGCGCATGATTAAGAAGCGATGGAGACAGATTGATTATTCAAAATGCCGAGCCACAGGGACACTTAAAACATTGATTCAGGTAAGACTAGTTTCATCTTGACTGAAATGAGTTCCCTGAAGATGACTGGCATACATTTTAAATCAGTTTACTACATAAAAAGCATAACATCACAAGCCGAAACCTTCTAGTTAAAATAGGAGTCCAAGAAAAAAAAAAGTTTATGTTTGTGGCAATTCCCAGAGGGACTATGGAATTGCAGAGGAAGGGGTATAGATTAATTAGCTGTTCCTAAACACTGGACTTAAATGTACCCATCTTTTATAATCCCGAGCCTCTGTTTCTGGAGTCTGTGGTCCAATACCACTTCTGCAGGTTATGGGGGTGATATTAATAACCCTAAAGGTACAATAGGACTTTTTTTTTTTTTTTTTTTCCTGGAACTGCAGTAAATTAACTTTCTATAACTGAAAAAAATTAGCCAGATTTTTCCAATTGATTTTTTAAGTGAAGTTTATAAATAGTTGTTCAGAGCTATTCAATGTTAAAAAAAAAAAAAAAGATTCCCATGCCTATACGAAAAAGTTTAGGAATTCACTCTGCATTTTCCAATTTGATGTGTCTGAAATTCTCTTTGAACAAATTCCAAAATACAAGTTTTTTCTATAGAAATTAGCATAGCAATCACATCAATAATATCACTATCTCTATGGGAATGATAACTGGAGCAGTGGGGGTGTTCTTTATTTCAATTCTTCGTGGATCAACTGATTATATTCTGTCTTCTTTTGAACTTGTTATTGTAAGTCAAGTGATTCTTTATAAGTGACAGCCCTGACAAAGAGACGAGGATGGGAAAGCAGGTCGAAAGGAAGTCGCCATATGGACTTTAAAAAAGGCACTTTTTAAACAAGATAATGGGGAAATGGATGTTGCCTTTTAACCCTGTCAAGGCTGAACATTATTAGCAGTCTCATAAAAGAATGAGCTATACCTTTTTTTAAAAATATCAGATTTCACCTTATGATTTCCATGACCTAGGGCTTCATAATACAAACCACACAGGAGGCGATGGCATTTTGGAGCAGGGGCCAAATCAAGCTACCTGGAATCACTGGCAGACAGGAGATTTCAGAGCACCACACAAAGAGTTACAGGAGGATGAGAGCTCAGGAAAACCCCATGGTTCTTTTTCCTGAGACAAAGATAAGAATATTGACTAGAGATAGGTGAAACAGCAACTGACAGCAGAGGAGCTTTAGACATCTAACTGGGATTTCCTGGTCATCTGGCGTAAGTGCCTGATGCTGGTTTAAGGACAACGAATGGAGGGAAAACAGCATGAGCATGAGGGTTTTGACTCTCATCCTTGCAAAAATTAAAGTATTTCTCCTTGACTTTCTTTTCTGAAGGGAACAGGAATTTCCCTCCAGAAACTTTCAAATGGACAGAGACTAAGAATCATCTCACGGGAAATTGAGATTAAGTGCTAAACCCTCTCTAAACTGAGGGCAGAGCTGTGGTCCACCACTGGTGAATGTCCAGTCAGTTTTAATTTTTTCCATAGTCAGTTGGATGGTCCGGATGACCATCCAACTCAGCTCTACAGGAAGAAAATGTCAAGCAAAGACTTCTCAAAATCTGGAAGAGCGGGCTACTACAGGCAGGCAATAGTGCTGTCATGGGAGGATACTCTTAACAAGATTGATCAAAACTCTTTTCCCCAGGGCCACATAAACATGATTATTTGGGCTGGGGTGGCCAAGCCTTCACAAAATGGACCATGAAGGGATAGTGCAAGTCCATGAGCTGAATACATCCTGAAGACAAGAGACCTCCAAATTTTATTGACCCAATGACAGGCTCCAGCACCTGAGTAATGTGTACTGGTTAGATGGGGTTCAGAAGATCTCAGACATGAGTTCAGGAAGACTTTGGTCAGTCCTCTCTCAGAATTTGTAATATTCCCAGACAACATCAGCACTCTCGTACTTCCATCCAGTATTCCTTCCTATTTCTCCCCATCTTTTGAGTGCTGTTCCTTTATCCTCCTCTTGCATCCAGAGAAAGGTTTTTTCTCTTCAAAGCCTTCATGTCCTCTCAACTGTCCCCAGCTACTTCTCCAACTTCTTTGGTTGATTTAATTCCCTTTTGTATCTCCTCCATGGGTAGGCAGATGTATACTGCTTCTTTAAAACTAGGCAAAAACACTGCAAAGGAGGGAGGAGATGAGCAGAAGAGACAAATGTTTACCTTTGCAAGATTCTTGCACTTAGGACATAGTAGGAACCTTCTCAGGGAGCAGAAGCTATCAGCTACAGACTTGTCAAACCTCAAAAAGTAGGATGAGAGGAAATGAGAGCTGTGCTCTTTGGCCAGGCAACATTACCTTTCCCCGTGATTTCTACCTTAGCAGAATGACAGCCTTTCAGAAGTTCTTGTTTCAGACAGACTTATATAAGAGGGAAGAAAATCCCCAATCTCACAAGTTTGATGAGCTCAATGAAAAGCCCAGGTCGGAGGAGTATTTTAAGAGGCTCTATACAGGAAAGAAGTGACAGACAGGTGGTCATACAGCAATTTGCACGATAGGTGGGGGAGAAACATTAGCTTTATATATTTAATATTTATAAGTTGTTTGCTTTATGAGGAAGGACTGAGGAATAATCCTGCCTTTGTTCTTAAAAGGTGTGATCAGCATTTCCTTCCTAACGAGAAGTGATAAGCAACTGGGCATTCTTTTAACAAATGCTGCAGAAGCCCATTGAAAGCTTAACACCTTTAGGAGGGGGTATCTTTTCCAAGGAAAAGCAGAAGTCAGGTCTTTAATATTGATAAGAAAAAGCACATTAAAAGAACCATCTAATAGCAGGGACATTAAATAAGGAATTCCAGAAAACTTACAGTAAATGTTTCAGCAAACTCTGGAACAGGTGGTGCAATCTACATGGCAGTCTGAGCCAGTGAAAACACAAGTCATCCAGCAAGAAAGTTGCTGAAGCATGGTTCAAGAAGACATAAATAAAACACTTTCACAGGAAAAAGGGAAATCCCTTCGAAAATGCCTGTTACAAACATGGGGGTTTCCTGGGCAGAACCCCAGCAAACTGACAAGGTGAATGGAGGCATTCCCACTCATACAGACTGTGTAAAAAAGCTTCCTGGAAAAAAGGACTCTGAGATCCCAGCTTTCAAAACAACCAGAAGCAGAACCCATTTGAGAACAAGCTGTCTATTTCCCAGGGGCCATGGCCAAAATAAGTATCTCTTAATAGATTTGATCAGCAAAGTTTGTATATATCATCATCACAGGAATTCAGTGGTAGAGGTAATCAGAACTTGTACAAAAAAAAAACCCCAGCTTTTCTTTTTAGGAGATAAATCTACATCCTCAGCATAGCAGTCATGTATCATTGAGCCTGACATCACAAGCAACTTGCATGGGTCAAGTAAAGGCATATGCTAAGGCCAGGAGTCTATGTTGGCCACATTTTGTTACAAAGTCTTTGCAACAATTCATCAAAACACAGTCATCAAGAAAGGATCCAGGAGAAAGTACAAAATAGACAGCAGGAAGATACGCAATGGAAGCCTCATCTAAAACTGGGCCACTGTGGAGGCGCACCTGCCTCTCACAGCACTGGCAGCACTGACCCTTTTCCTTTGCAAAACAAGGGCAAAACTGGAAAGAAGAGACAGGTCCCTCAAAGTATTACTGGCTGACAGACTGATGCATAGCTGTAGAGCTTTCTATGAACAAAACTGGTTATCTTTGTATTTCTATAGAACATAAGAAGCTAAGTAAAGTGGTAAAAAAGAAAGGCTTCTTTTTTCTTTTTTTTTTTTCCCCCAAAGCAAAAGACATTTTTTACATTAAATAGTGAACAATGTTCTCAATAGATCCACCTAGTGGAATCGAGCAAATTCTGCTTCCAGAATAAAGATACAGCTTTTATAACCCCATGCAGGACATACTTCTTGTGAGCATCTCCCATTCAACATGAGGGCTCACATATCCTCCAAAAAAGCAAGAGCAAAAGGGGCAATACAAGCAGAATATAGAAGATCAGGAGACAACTGTTGCTCCAGGTTTTAAACTTTAGCATTTAAATTTATGTGGGATTGGTATAGCAGGTCAGCTTCCCCAGCTGTAATCACTAGGAATTATGATTGACCAAGAGGAGAAAGTGCTGGGGAAAATATCCTAAATAATAGCTGAACTTCGACTTTAAAGTGCATTAGCACTGACCCAGCTCTTGGAGCAAATTCACATATAACCTGTTCTCGGGCTGTCAAAGGTCTTCAGGGGCTATTTAAAAGAGATGCTGAGATCTTATCTCCAAGGTAAGACTCAGGAATAATGTTTTGGGTAAGCATTTCTTACTCAACTAATCAAACCAATATACCACTTTTCACCCCTTCCCTTAAACTTCTCCTATTTTTTTCCATCCTGGTTCCAAAGATGACAGCAAACCCTAGGTTTCTAACGATTATAACCTCGTGGCCTGCCCCAGCATTCAGCTTGCTCTCCCTTACGGATGAACACCAATACTTCCCACCAGCTGCTCTGATGGATCCCCTGTTCCACCTCAGCACTCCCTTCCCTCTGCCAGTTGCATGCAGCCTTCCCCGCTGCCTGCTGTCCCATGCTGCCCGTGCCAGCAGCCCTGCCTGCACCTCCATCCCAGAGCACAGGCTGCCCTCCCAGTTGCCTCCACGATCACCTCAGACATTGCCACATTTAAGCCATTGCGCTGTCAGAAAATTTGCAGATAAACACTCAAAGCAAACAGCAAATTTTAAGGATAGGATGAAAATGTATATATCGTACCTTTTAAACTACGGTTTTACAGTTTAAGCCCTGCATTACAGTAATCAAGGCCATTACACCAGTACTGCCTTCACCATCTGACATTGCCTGGCCCATCTGCAAGGCACTTTGCTTACCTGTGCAGAGCTCTGCATGCCGGCACGGGGCTGTCCCCAGGTGGTCGGTACCTCACGCTTTGTGGATGCTGGCAGCAATGAACACTGAAATGTATTCATCATTTGCTGAACTACAGTATTGCCTCATATACGGCGGCTTTGGTAGGTGCCGGTGTCTGGACAGAAATACCTCTTCTCTGTCAGTTTGGTGACTCGGGCTGAAGGAAGTTTGGGATGTTTTGGGAAGATCTTAAGAGATCCCTGGCAGACCGCAAGCCACTTTTAGGGAGGTTTCCCCAAACGATTCAGTGAGGAACGTCTCTCCTCAGTGGTCCAGCACACAGGCTGTGCTGTGAGGCGGCCTCAAAGATGGTGCCTCCCTCTCTGCCTCAGCAGCGTCCCCACCCCAGGCAAGGCCTGACCTCTGGGCCTGCCGCGTTGTCCCCACAGGCTGGCCACGCCAGGCTGTGGTGTGCCAAGCACGACTGTCCCCAGCACGGTCATGGCAGACAAGAAACACTGCCACAGACCTGCCCACGTGGGCAGGAGACAACGGAGGGACTCGGGGTCAGGGCAGAGCTCACCCACAGCTTCACCTCAAAACACAGCCGCCCCGCTGGGCCCAGAGGGAACAGGGCACCGGGCCCTCAGCCATGGGGTGCGATGGCGGCATGGCCAGCACAGCCTGCCTGGGGCCGCTCGCCCCCTGCTCCCACCGACCCCAGGGATACCACCCAGACGGACAGATAACAGGCTCTTTTTAAAAATAATAATAATGATAATAATAATCCTAGAGCTCTTACTAACTGCCACTGCTACGCATATCTGAAAAGCCACGATTTATACCCAGTGTGTTGTTGTACCCTTACCACAAACATCAGCTATTCGGTTCAAGCCATAGCAGACCACAGGCTTTCCTCCATCTTCTCCATCTCCACCGTCTCCAACACAGCCATGCCTGAGGGAGCCAGAGTGGGGTCCCCCAGGTGGGCATCGGCAGTGGGAGGGCAGGGGGAAGCCACAGCGGGGTCCCCCAGGTGGGCACCGGCAGGGGGGAGCGGCTGGCCTGGAGCGGGGGGACATGAGAGGTTCAGCACAGCCCCAGCCAGCACAGCGGGGTATGGATGCCTGAAGAAAAGCTGAAATGGAGATTCAGTGTTGTTGCTTTGCCTCCAAGAGTTGTTTTTATCAATTCCAAATAATACTTAGGTCTCCATTTTTTTCTTTTCCCCTGACTAGCCTTAATGAAAAGCACACCCTTCTCTTTCCACTCATTTTGCCCTCTTGGCCATGAGCTCTACTGCTACACCTGCCCCTTGAGAGGGTCACTCCAGACATCCAGGTACAGTGGCGCAGGACCAAACCCAAAAATCTACTAAAACTGATGCCTGGGAGCATGAAAAATGGTTTCCTGGAGGGAGGCACTGCTCTGCCTGCTCTGTCCACCGGCTTTGCCATGAGGGGGGCTCCGTGGCAGCACCAGCTCCATGTCTCCTCCAGCCCAGGCTGACTGCATGGAGAGGGCTGGTGTGGGGTGAGATGGGCACCGCTCTACCGTGCCACAGGTTCTCTTGCAGGGTTGCTTTCTGAGACCGCTAATAAAGCGGAGAGGACTATCTCACATCCTCACAGGAGGCTGGACACTTGAAAGTGATTTAGGCAACATCCCTGGAGAGCTGCAGAGGCTCTGGGAGCAGGACAAAGGACTGTGCTGGCTATGATATGTATGTGAAAAATATACATCAATACAGAGTGACACCAGTGCAGAGCAGAACATCTGAAAACTGATGAAGTGGAGAGCTCTCTGTGTAATGCAAAGCACCTGAATGATGTGTGTACACACAAAGATTTGTTCAGCTCTGCTCATATCCAGCCCTCTTGGACAGTTGGATTTGATTTGCCATTTTCCTGCCAAAATATTGTTGCTATACCTCAGCACCTGGCCTTTCTTCAAAGAAATTTTGTACAACTCTCCTGCCCTCACCTAAACCAGTCCAGAATATGAGTTCAGCAGAGGTTAAAGGGACCTTCTCTAATAACAAATATGTTTCCAATAATTTAAAGCCTCAAAAATAAACTTGCTGTTTCTTCCAACATTTCCTCTGCTTCCATAATTCTGCTCATATATAGCTGTTTCCCCACCTATTTCTATCCAACCTTGAAATGAAGACCGCTACAATCAACATACTAGCTTAGAATGAGAGGGTCACACAACGCGAAGCCAATTAACTCTGTCTGCACAGCCAGCAGAGGGAGGCAAAGAGTACAGTTATTTTTGCTTACATTATTTTAAACAGAATTTTAAGGATTTCTTAACCAAATGCAAAACTGGTTTCCTAAAAAGTAATACTTTAAGTATTTAAGAGAGACATTTCCACCAAAGTTTTACAATAGCAAAGGTGGTGTCAAAGAACACTAGCCCTATGACCTTTATGATTTCCTTTCTGTTAAGCTCAAAGGGCTTTAAGGCTTTGGTATTTATTTGCAATGTTCTCATCCAACCAAAAGGATTTTTTTCCCCAGATACTAGTTAATTTTACATCAGAAACTTGGGTCTTGTTTTTCTGGAAAGAATCTATGCATAATCAGAGGAATGCAAAGGTAAACCATCTCTGACACAACTGGAAAGTAACACCGAAATGTAGGCGTTGTCTTCAGGTGGTTGAAAACTTGCCCTACCTAAACAGATGAGAAAGAACCACTCACTCGATTGAGCATTCACCAATCCTCCTAGCTGCATATATTTAAGCCATGGAGGAGAAAAAGTGTGAACAGGATGGAAACTTCCAACTTAAAAATTCAGCGATGGAAGAAAAAGTGGGAAGTGAAAGGGACAAAAGCCAAAACTCGGGTATTCTTACACTCTATAAATTAGCAATAAAAAACCCCAAACAAAACAAAGCTCCAAATTTTCAAGTTTGTTAGGAACTATATGAAAGCCCCGGACAATTCAAACAGCCTACCCATTTTCCCAGAACATTGCAAGTTTAAGGGTCTTTTTTCTTCTTACTCCATTTCATCTTGGATTTAAGCTTCAACTGATGCTATTTAAGGGTGTCATTTTAAGATGTAAGTTACAAACTGGACGAGCCCTCAAGGAGCACAAGGCACGAGCATGTATGGCCATGTTGTTTTACACCTCTTTAGCCAGGACTTGTCATTCTGAAATCCTACAGATGTGCTAACAGCTGCAGAGGTGGGTGAGTAGCCAGAGCTGCCTGCTTGATGGAGCTACGCCAAGGAAGCATCGCCTATGGCGCTAACAAGGCAAAAATGTCTGCAATGAAATGGATCTCCATTCGCAAAGAACGGGAGCCACTGCATGGGGTAACCTGCCATCACTATAGAGGTAGCTTGCATGGGACTTCTGAGCCCACACTACCAAACTGCATTTGTAAAAAAATGCAAGTTTTTTTCTGTTTCCAAAGCAATTTAAGCTAGAAGCAAATCCTCAGAAGCAGAATGTTACACCAGGCAAAATGAGTGAAGCTCAAAGACTGTGCAAAGTGCACAGTGTGAATAGGACTTGTTATGTCTTTTTAGGCATCAAAATATGCCTAACAATGTGTTTCCTACCAAGCTCACAGGCATTTTAAAATGTGCTACACCCTTTTACCTACTCCATGCCTTGTGCTTGGACTAGCTAACAGACATGCAGCAGCATAGGTTTGAGGTATGTCTTTGTGCAAACGGCCTCATGTTACTTCTGCAGTCTGGGTTTTGCAAGCATTGCACTACTGTAATTCATTTCCAGAATATGGCCCACTGGGCAAAATTTAAGTTACACTAGTGAAAACCTTGAATAAACCCTTGGAAGCTAAAACTAATCACCACTTTAGAAATCCAAAGGTGATGAGCTTATCTGGTTAATAATAAGCTTTTTAAGAAAAAGTTATCAATCTGTATTTAACCAATAGACGGGAACTGGTTCAAAAAGAGTCTTTCCAATCCATCAGGTAATGAATGCCTATTAAAAAACTATAAATAAGCATTCACCCGAGAGCTTGGAATGGCACTTTGAGAGCCTTTCTGGTCACTCAGGTAAATAATGAGTTTTATATAACCTTTCAGCAAAGAATTTTTTATAAATGAGGAGATGAAATGCAGAAAAGCTTCTGATTAATGTTAAAATTGGGGTACAAGCCAGCACACAACTGGGAATTCAAAGTCAAAGCTGGCATTGTTCACTCACATTGTTTCCTCAAAGGGCTTGATGCTAAAGACTCCGTTGTCTTTACTTCGACTTGCTTATGATGGTTTCAATTTAGGATTTTATTTATATATGGCATTTACATTGATGAGTATTTTGTGCATTATCTGTTCACACAGCAGCCACTAAAGTCAATAAGAATTGTAGAGAAGGGCAGAATGGAGGCCCCTAAGTAATGTGCAGTCACCAGTGAAAATGACTACAGTGGTCTCTCATCACAGTCCCCATCAAATCTGCAAGCACTGTGTTTGCTCAAATCCTAAGATAAAGGGAAAAAAAGTCAGAAAAAAAACCCCCAACTTTCTGGTATCTCATTCTGTCGATATTTACTACTCTCCAATAAAATAACTCTTATCAAATATTTTTAGCTTTCTTGATGACTAAGAAAAAATATACCCATAAAGAGATCCATCAATTATCTTAAAATCAAATAACTGGCAACCAGGATATATGACAAAATTAAATGTAAGCCCCCTCCTGGATAGCAGTACAGTCCTCCCTAAAGAATTGCTCGTCAGCTGTGCTCAACACCTAACACCCTAGGACAAGAAGAGAAAAATGGGTTTCACACCCTGAAGGTTAACAAACTTCATTTATTATATACTCAGAGAATGAAGATTGTACTGCAGGCTCAAGGATGAAAAAGGGAAACTTCTCTCAACTAAAACCATGGCAGTGTTTCACAATGAGACAGACATTTGAAAAGGCTAAAACACAAACCAAGAGGGGGAAAAAGATGTATAGTGTTTGTATTCAGTAGAGATCTTTCCTGACCCTCATGATTCTAAAGAAATATATCCTTCCAATTGTTCCATACTGTGTTAAAACATATTTTTTGCATTTATTAATAATTCAAACATGTTGTTGTTTAAAAAAATATTCATATCATGTGTTCAGAGTTTCTATATACATATGTCAAACTTTATTTTGTTTTACCATTATAATCTATGAATGGATTTACCCTTTGTTTCTGTTTTCAAATCTCTGAGGAATGTTTGATTAGGTAGGAGGGTTTGTTTTATGCATTACTTGTTCATCATTGCACAAGTGCACAGGCTAAACAAAGTTGGCATACTTCATACTGATTGGTGGAAACAGTGTAGTTAAACAGTGTAGTTAATACAAGGGAATGAGTAATTTCTCACCACAGCTAATCAGCTGCACAATAGCTACGTATCAGGCAGCACAGCCATATATCAAAAATGCATTTTAAGGTAGCCTGTAGCATACATTATTATTTAGTAGTATCTGTTACAATCATTTCATATTAACACACTCCTCCTGTATTTATTTAATAAAACCAATCTTGTGTGCAGCAGTCTATATACATAAGCAGCCAGAATACTACAAATTATCAAGGTAATGGCAAACCCAGGAATGTTCTAGTGGGTATATAGTGGAAGATATGTCCAGGTTGTTCCAGTTTAACAATGTCAGGTGAAAAAGAAAAGCAAGATGACAAAGAAGCTTCTGCTGCACTGATGAGCTTAAATCAATTTCATAATTCTGTGTCTATCACTCTGTACATTTATAACTAAGAAATAACAAGATAAATACATTGTAATATTATTTACCAGATGTCTTCTGCATTAATGCTTTTCCATACTTTTGAGATGAGCTGTACTTTATTATGACTTGTAAACCTGTCATTCCTGAAGAACGTATTTTTAACAGCCCAGCATCAATACAAGTTCAGAATGTATCTCTCTGTTAGAAAACAAGGTTGGGTTCAGTAGGAGTTAACATTAACAATTCAAGAGCCTGTAGGAGAAATTAGAAACATGAGTCCTCCATAATGATGATAAAATCAAACTGGCAAATAAACGTATTCTCAAATGTCATAGTAAGAAAATGGATGAATATATGCAACTAAAATGGTCTCTTAAATTTCAAGTGCATGGCCAGGATTCTCAAGAACTTCCTCCTAAATAGAAGAAGCTGAATTAGAAATCTATCAAGTAATCTCACTACTGCATATCTGCGCATGTAATGCAAACTTCGTGAAGTCCACAATTTCACCCTACTAGACTAATCCAAAGCCCACTGGGATTTATTCCTCTGAATTTGATGAGTTTTGGATCAAGCCTTTTGAAGATAAGGAGTGAGCTGGAAACAAAATGATGCCATAAATCAGAATGAGTGGTACAGAATTAAGTAGTACAAAATATAGCTTTCAGTAGTATATTATGCTAAGGTTATAAAATAAAACAAAACAACACAACTATTGATGCATAAACAGTAAGGAGAAAGATACATAAATATTTGCATTATTAAGGAATTAGTGAAATTGCAGCACTTCGGTTTCTTAAAAAAATATAGGCTTTATTTTGATATTCACACTTAAGGAAACACTTTGGCTCTGATAAAACCAAGTGGATAATTAAAAATTATAATATTAATTGTACTCTTAACACAGATAAGTAAACTTGGCAAGAAAGTTTTAATGAGTTAAAGTGAAAAGGCAATGTCTAAATTATCTGAGTAAACTGGCAAAGGGAAATTTATTGTATATACCAACCTCTTTAACTTGTTTTAATGTCTGAATTTGAACTACATAGGTTAGTTTTCATTATATGATACATTACATTAAAAGGATAAAAGAATCTCTTCTCAGAATCTGCTTTCTTGGACAGGTAACTGTGCTTACAAATTAATTGTCCTGTAATATGTTATAATAGTAACTTGAAATCCATGGTTTCAGTAAAGATTCCTTAGGGAAATGCCAGCTACTGGAATGCCTTTAGAAAGTCAACATAAAAGGCAAAAACACAATCATACTGAACTTTGTTAGAAATGCAAACGGCTCCTTGGCATATTGTAGCTGTGGGACCTCCCAGTACTCTGGAAGACATGGGCTCCTGCAGAGCACATCTGCCACGTGCCACAGCCCAGAGGTGTGGGGAGGGAGACATCCAGGTCCACGTGTGCGTCTCAGCTACACGTATGGGTAACAGCCATGCTGGAAAAGCTGAGATGGTGGATCTGCTATCCTCTGAAAAGACGCTACATGCTTATGAAAAGTGCACAGCATATTCCAGAACAACTTTTGGATAAAATAAATTACTGCCAAATCTTGACTGAAATAACTGTGACGTAAAAGCCGACATAGATGTATACCCCATAGGGAGCTGTCTGACTGTATCAGTTTTTAATGTATCTTTCTGTTAAATCAAAGATCCAAATGCTAAATCTAGCACTGAGGGACATCAAGGGAATTTGTGACATTCCTCAGAGGAATTGGTGTCTATAAACTAATGAATGGATAAAACCGATCTCAATATTTAGTTTCCTATTTGTGACAAATATGATATTGATGATGTTTCATTTAACTGTTTCATTACAGCATGCTTGTGAAAATTTAACAAAATAGAAACTGCTCACCCAGAAATACACTGCAACAGATATTGGGATTATGTATATAATTAAGAAACAGGCACTGCAGAAGACCATAATATATCATGATTTAGAAGTTCAGATCTTTCATCTCCTACTAAATACTGTCAAGCACCAAGAAGTTCTGAGCCAGAACCAACCGAAAACAATGGAAAGATTTCCATTGGCTTTAATAAGCAATGAATCAAATCCATAAAAATGAAGCAAACTAGTAAATGTGCTGTTACTCAGAGTAGCTTCTAAATAAATATATAAATGACATTTCTCACTCCAAATCTTCTAGTACTAGAAGGCCCATAGCAAGAACAAAAGAAGGAGAAGACTGTACCTTTTTGGTAAGCTGTTAGTAGCTCGGTCACATACAGTAACAGTGCAGAGCAGACCATCCCTAAGAAGTAAACTTCATGATGTTCAGTTCAGATGCAGACACGGAAAGACAGTTCAGCTAAGTCTACCAGCAAACGCTCACCTTAAGCATTTAACTCCAATTCCCATTTTCTCATCATACCTTCGGGGGGGCAATCCCCTGCCAGCCCAGTGGGACTGGCAGCCCTCTCACCTGGAGACATGCCACCCTTCCCTCTGTGGTACCCTGCAGAGGAAGACCAGCTCCTGCCCACCAGCAAACCCTCACAATGCCCACAGTGGAGACCCGCTTCCTATTCAGAAGGGAGAAAAGACTTCTTACAGGTCCCTCACACATAGCTGGCCTGAGGGAAACGGGGACATTTCAGATTTGTAATTTAAGGCACATTATTCACGTGCATTTTGGGATGTCTAGGGTGCTGCCACCAGAAGACACAGGGAATCACGTGGAGAAGGAGAAAGAAGTGTTACCTCAGCCACATCCAAACTGCAAATGGGAACGGGCAGACTGGGGAGCTTTCTGGTGTTCATTCAATATACCGTGCAGTATCAGAAATCTCTTTTACATGTTTTTTTCCACCTCCCTTTTGAAAAGGACCAGAATTACAACCAAGAAGCTAATAACTTGCTATGAACAGTGGTATTTGTTGAGGCATGCAGTTTCCAAATGGGAATTTGGACTTGTTTTTATTCTTCACTTAACACTTCCCCTGCCCAGCACAGACGTTTGCACTGGTGTTGTTCTGACTATGACAACACACAGAAAGCACATGGCCTAATAACTCCGACTTTAACAGACCCATGGCTTCTAACAATGCGATTGCAGAGGAATTTGCCCTAAACAAAGCCTAAATACAGAAGCGCCCATTGCAGTTAGCAGCAATTAATGTCTCCTCAGACTGCTACGTGCCTTAACCACAGCTGGAGGGGATCTCGCCTAGCAAGGGGAGAGAGGGACACCTGCGTGTGATGGTCACCAGGCTTTCTGGCAGGGTCCTCAGCAAGGATATTACAAGCAACCGACATCACAGCAACGCAGTGTGAGCGTTCGGTTCCCTACGAAACGGAACTGGAATCGCTCCCGAAAAAGCTCACACAACACAGCCCAAGCAGCGGGGGAGAAGGACTGAAAAACCCACAAGAATTGAATCTGTTAGAAATATTCTCACTTGTCCTGTTATGACCCACATAGGAAAACTTTGGAAAAAGCACATCTCACACCCAAGGAAGGGCAGTGGTGTAACTGGTTCAAAGTGGTGCTTCCCCGAGCCTTCCCGATGCATCAGTCAGGCATGTCCCCAGGCTGCCACCAACTGCCACCGCAGCCAGCCCCTGCAGCAGCCTGCCAGCCCAGGCCAGCCCTGCGGTAAAGGGTCCCTCTGCCTTTCCTCTGTGCCAGTGCACCATCCCCAGCCTGCCTCCTCCAAAGGAGGGTGGACACCATGGCAGGCTCGTCCCAGTTATCACCAGTGCAGTTTGCACTGACAGTGTGTTGGTTAATAGGTCAATACTAAAATATTAATAAATACAGTGGAATTATATACAGAACAGAGGTGTGTGTATTTCATAATATAAATAAATAATTTTCAAAATGTAAAAGTACTAACGGACATTTTCACTTTGTGCTTTATGACACCTACAATATCTTGGCCCAACAAATTAAGATTGACATTTAAAAATTACAAGGGAGCCTATTTCTCCTGTCAGTGCAGGCCTAGAGCATCCATCACTGCTGGTGAGCACTGAGTGCACACACTGAGGGGAGGAGAGACCCTTAAAGGTTTGAACATAAACCTTGTCTACAGATAAGCTGGGCAAACACAAGGAGCCATATCCTGTTAAAGCCACAAATCAAGCGCGTTTGCTATTTGCATCTGAGCAAAGTTATAATACTGAGCCATCAGGAGAAAAGAAAAAGCATAAGAAGAGAAAGATGCCTCTTCCAAACTCAGCGTATCATCACAAATCTGTTAACTCTATGTAAGAGGCAACCTAAGGGTATCAAGTTTAAAAAGCACAGAATCAATAAAAAGTCATTAAAAATCAATGTATGAACTGGTTTGCATGCCCTCAGCCATCACTCCTAGGCACTAATGCTCTAATAATTCTCAATTGATATGCACAGAATATGCCAATTTAAATTTATTGGAGTACTTCAAATTTTTAAGTGCTTAACTTTGGAAAAGATTGGCTTTATGGGGCCAAAGCAGCGAAGAATGATCAGAAATGTTTAGAATGCCTTACATTTTCAGTAATTTGAAAGAGATTAAAGGAGTAGACTTATGAAATTAAGAATGATTTAAAAATCATTGGATCACTTCAAATTGCTAGAAATGCTTGAATCGCAAATAATATTGGTAGTTAGTACACATGCAGTGAAAGGGGTCTATTCTTACATCAATGCCCAAATGAAATCTCCGATCGCATGAGACAGTTCTGTAAGTGTACCTAAAAGAAAGGGAACCACTTGCACGTGCACAAAATACATAGCCATTTCTAGTGCAAGACAAACCCTTACTACCAAGAATCCCCCAAGTCTTTCCAGATTAAACTAGTTTCATGTGTAATATGATTTGAAATTGACTCTCTGGTTAGAAATTCTGGTTGATATTAATTTTTGTTTCTGGTAGACAATAAAAAACTGTGCAAGACTCCTGTGCAAACATCTGGAAATACATAGAAATCCACAGTGGAGGAGGGCAAGCCGTGGTGCCTGTGCACGGAGTGGATAGGAGCTGTGAGGGAGGCTGCAAACTTGGACACTGTGGGAGAATCCTGACCCCTTGGAAGCACTGACCTGTCATTCGAGCTCCTACTGATTCAGGATTTCTGCCTTTGATTTTAGAAATCTTCTATAATTACTGTAGATGCCAAGATATTTGCTGTATCCCAAAGCCTAGCTCTGAAGTTTTTTGAGCATAGTGTCTCCTGTGTTTCTTGAAAGCAAATGCATGGCTGCATTTGCTTTTTCTTTATATTCACTCCTGGAAAATATACCTAGAGGGGAAAATTTAAGAAGTGGTATTAACAGCTCAGTACTGCCAAGACAAAAGCTAGAGAAAACAAGGCATAAAAAAGGGTTAAGGTGAAATAATAAACTGTTATTAAGCCTATTAACAGTTTTAAAACATCATTGTTTATGGCATGATAGAGCTTGGCTTTTTACGGGTGTTCCATTTGTACGTTTTACTTATTCTGCTACTATTTAACAATGTCATGGATCTCTACTTTAAACCCTCTCGGTAATGTACTGATTTAATCTGAATCTGCTAATCCTAGTTTTAAAATAACGTTGTAACAAAACAGAGGTTAACATTTCATAGCGTCAAACCGCAAGCGAAAAGGCTAAAATTTTATGAGGACCCTCAAAAATAATACCCGTTTTATTAAGGATAAAATATACAGAATTAATCTTACATCTTTATTCCGCATTTGCTTGGAAGATGGAAGACACTTTAAAAGCTGTCTTCATTTTCTTACCTCTCTCTCTGCCTAAATGGCCAGTAGCTGCCGTGCCTTTGCTCCCGTCTCTCCCTGAGGTGGGGGCCGGGGGGGAGCGGACTGTCCCTTGCAGCGCCCAGCGACAGCCCCCAAAGTCCACTCTCGAATTCAGGACGAGGCTCTGCACTCGAGTGATCAAGACATAATAGAGCAGTCTTTTATTAATGTTACAAAAATTCTGGCAGGAGTAAACAATCAACATTTTATGGGGTTTGGTTTATAATTTAACTTCTTTCACAGCACTATTACTTGCTGCTACTTCTCCGCAATTCTTTCTCTACATATTATCTTGCCCTTGCTAGATCTTAGCTGAGGAAAGAAGGGAAAAAAAACCCCAACTTTTATCCGGTGAGACACTTTGTCAAGAAAATTCTACAAGAAATTGGTTGTTACCTGTGGATAACAACTGGTTTGTTAGTTAATGGCTAGAGGCAAAGCCAAGGCCAGTTAATGCTCCAGCTGTCCAGTCATTAACTGCAGTAAAGACTGATTTTGAGGAGGTTATTGCTGTGATAAAATATCCTCAAAAGATTATAACAGCAATAGTGTACAGAAAAAAAAAAAGTATTAGTGGCTATAGTGTGACTGAATGGCTGCATTTGAAAAATTGGTCATTCCCTGGCGGTTCATAACCGATTTTCCACCAGTCAAAAAGCAAGTTGTGCTCTGTTAGGTTTATTGTACAAGGCAATAAAAATATTGGCCAGGTTAAATTGTCAGCGTGTTATGACATTAACCATTCTTTTACTGTGCTTAATTTAAGTGTTACTATGATTCATTATGGAAAGAAACTGTCCTTTGCAAGTAAACAGGCATTTCAGCACTGAGAACAGATAACAATAATAAATCTGAATGCAAAATTAAATTTCACATGATGGCTTCCTCCCCTCTTCATAATGATCACCTTTTTTCTTTTTTCTTTCTAGAAATACTTCAGAATTCTTGGCTATTTAGTTTGCAAGATTGTCTTCCAAAGTTTGCATTATTGATGTGATGCCTGGCAGCAGTACTCTAGTTAAGAGTGTGACAGCATTTCCATTAAAAAACCTTTTTGATGGTTAACTTGGCCGTCAAAAGTCGCCTTGTGTTTCATTTGGCATGCGAATTCACAGACCTTAGTGCAGATCTGAACCATGTGAGCTGTTCCTCCCTTTCTTTCTGCTAGTTAAGGTCAGAAATGCGCATGCAAAAATGTGCACATGCAATTTCTGTGCACGATTCTGTAAATCTGGACCTGTTTGTATTAAATTATTGGAAAATATGCAAAGTCCTGCAGATTTCTATGTTAATTTGCATGCTTTTATCATAAAGGCTATGTGCTATCGTAGTAATCTTAATATACATTGACAGACTACACCGTAACCACTCCAAAAAGCCATTAGAGTTTATTTTATAAATGTATAATAAGAATTCTAGGCAGATTCAGCATTGCACAACTCATTTTTTTGTTATTATTAGTATTGTTATTCACTGACACCTGTAACAGAAGTGGAGCCATTGGACTTCACATGGCTAAAGCATCAGACTAAAGTTTTCAACAGGACCTGGAGCATTTAGTCTGAAATTTTCACTGAAGTTTAACGGCTGCCTAATTCCAAGACATTGCTCTGAAGATTCACACCTACAATGATCCAGTGAAAAAATGTTACTGTGACCTACTGACATCGCTGGCATCCTGGCTCCACTGAAAACAATATTTAAACACTCCAGGGTTTTACCATAGTTTCAATTTCACTCTTGCTCCAAGAACACTTACAGTTATGCCAGTGAGCCTTGTCCATTATGATGAGGGATTTTACAGGCATAAATGATGGTACAATTCATCCCACTGTATCAAGGCTTTGCAGGAGTCTCCAAGCAGTCACTTACCACATGGCAATATTAAATCCTGGGGTCTTCCACAGTTAAGGCTGCCTTCAATTTCCTAGTCAGTCTTAAGGGACTGCTGAAGTTAAATGCGGGGTTTTTTTTTACTACTAGCATCCTCAGGAGTGAATGAATTGTTAACTTTTTTTGCTGCACTGAACAACTACATTAAATGCTTATGTCCAGACTTTTAAATGTAGCGTCAGAAGAGCCTCCAACAGCAGAGTTGCACGCAGCCTCCCTAAGAATGAGCTGCACAAAGGCTGTACAAACATGTGCCAGTGCTGTCAGCAACAGCGACAGAAAACAGCAGTGAGCACACCAAAATGACCAAGAAGGTATATATAGATACAAACCGACTGTGATTTCTGAAAGCCAAGACTCAGAACCAGTGAAGCTCACTTTACAATACCAAAATATACGTCAGATATGGTGACTCTATGATATAAAATTGTACTGTTATAACAAAAAGCTTCTGCATGTGCATTCACAAACACACATACACATATATAATGCATGTGTGTAGATACACATATATTTGGGGGGGTATATATATTTTACATATGAATATAAAATAAATGCGCTATGTGTATATCAGTTATATACACGTGTTTTAAATGCACATATAGACATATATGCATGAGCATTCATGAGTAGACAGAGATCCTGAAGTAACTCAACATATGCTGATACCCAGGAGCCCTTCAAGCAGGTGCTAGTGATGTCACTTTAATCATGGGACCACTTTTGCACAGAGGGGTTAAGTGACTTGTGCAATGCCATACAGCAAGTCGGGGGAAAGGCCACGAACAGCTCATCTGAGCTGCGGTTCAGTCTCCTGGCCTGGTCACAGGAGTCACACGACTAAACCTGTATCATGTCGCCACATACTGCCAATCACATCCTCTCCTTAAAGTGTGACCAGCGATGACTCAGCTCCGGTATAAGCCATGCTACCATGCATAATCAGACATCCAGTCTATGAATTAAATGTATGTCTTATAATTACATCCACACAAATGCTGAAACTTCAACATACAGTTCAGAAGAGTTTCCAGTACATCTGATGCCACAGGCATCACAGCTCCGCTTCTGGACTTACCAGCTGCTGCTCCAAGGCTTGGGCCAACTGTTGCTGCCAAAGGATACTCAGATGATGTGCAAAACTGGAACACGGAGAAAAGAGTTGATCATCATCTTTGATGTTGGAACTTCTAAGGGAAGCATGAGCTCCTCTCACAACCATCAGCATGCTCAGACATCATCCCTACCTTGATGTTTGGCCTGCTGCTGCTATGGCTTGGTTTGATTTTAGGCATCAGTTGGCTGTAAAAGGGTAATAAACATGGCACACTAAATCACTGCCCAGAATTAGGAGTTCACAAGTATCTCCATGTGTCTGTTCTCAATTGGATTCCAACCCTTTCCAGATGAAGTTACAAATGGATTATTCAATTTCATTTTTTTACTCTTAAATACGACCTTTTAAGATAAAGTGATTCCAGAGGGCTTCCAGATGATTTGCCATTATTTCAGTACTGATGGCATACAGGCACTGCTAGTGTGAAGGGCAGAAGCCTTCAGGGCAAGGACCATCATGTTCAATATTGCAAGGAACATAGATTTTACCCAAGGACACCGAGATCAGCTTTTATGTTACCAAAAAGTGCAAGAGGAATTCTTATATAGAAGATCATGATTAGCTTGGGTTTAATACTGAGTTTTCAACAGCATTTTAAGTAATTTTGAAAGGGAGGATTAGAGGAAGGCGGGGAGCAGGCACCCTCCCATACCCTCCAAATCATTCCATCCTGATGTGTTTTGTTACTGTGTCCAGAAGAGATGAACTTTTGGCCCTTATAAAGTCACTTGAGATTTTCCAGATTCATCTGCAAAACTATAAAAGACCCAGGCATTTCTGCTGCAGCCATATCTGTCTCTGCTGTGGACATGCTGCAGGACACTTGCCCTGGTGGCACCGGTTAGTGATTTCTTGCAACAGGCATTTTGCTTCCGGGCAAGGAATCCCTGTGTCCCCTGAGAATGAGACACAAAGCACTTACCATTTCCAAATGAGGATGTGCACCAGCACCAGTGCTGTTCCCCATATCCTCTCAATCCAAGCAATTTCTCTGTTCTGCCCACCAATAAATACAAGCTTTTTTCAAAAAATACTTTGTGAAATTCGTATTAGACATAAAGTCCTGCAGTTCTTTTCTACTTTCAAGAGAAAAGTAGAGTCAGGCTCGTAGTCAAAATCACCTTCAGCCAAACTCCCACTGTCAGACAAGTGCATCATCGTGAATTTTGGATTGATGAACTACTGTATTTTAGTTTTTCTGCCAAAGCAACATGGGTCTCATCAGCAGGAAAGAGAATAGAATAAGACAGAGAAGAGAGGCAGCACAACACACTGCACCTATGCAAGGGCTGCCAACAGAAAAAAGGGCACTCTCTCGAAGGGCAAAAACACAGATGTATTCGAAGGACAGGCAAAGGCACGAGAGAGAACAGAACAGAGGTAGTACTGAGAAAGGCATGTTAACAGGTAATGCTTCTGGAGATTTTCATGGAGAGAAAATGCTGGCAAGGACTGAGCAAAAGATGGCAAGTTTTATTGTGCACACACCGAGGCAACAGAACCAGCTTCACCAATTTTCTAGCAAGTGGCCCATGGCACAGAGACAGTTGAAGTGACATGATATGTGAACAAGTCTGAAGAGAGCAAGCTTGAGGGGGAAACGTTCACGTGGCTCTTTCCATGGCTATGCATCTTTTTCATTTTTGACAAGAACACGTATTTTTGAGTTATAACATTTGTGACGATGACCTCATCAGATAACAGCCTCCATCCTGTGGGTCTCTGACTCTCCCTGGCTTCCTTGCCATCCTGCTGGAATGCTAGACAGCAGCATTTCCCACCTCAGGTTGTATCCTCTGCCTGCTTTGGAAATGCCCTTCCCTTGCCCTGCGTCCTCCCTAGCCCAGCCTCTGCCGGGAGCCCGCTGGCACAGAGAGCACCACAACTGCCTCCGCCAGCCACGCCTGCACCATTCCCTGGGTCTGTGCTTCTAAACCTGCCTGTTTGCATTTGTCCACATCTATCGGTAAAGCAGAAGAACAAAAGAGAAATATGCACTACAGGGGAAGTTCATCCCCCTGTTTTCTAGAACTGCTTAATCATACACAACATTATAACCTTATAATTCAGATCTACTTGTACGATAGCCATTATGTACCAGCATTCGACACTCCTTGAAACAAGGTTTAGAGGAGTTTAGTTGCAGGACATGCTGTTCTCTTACACACAGACACACACCCATGTGCATACACACATGCAAACATATACTTTCAGGGGGAGAGAGGTTTAAGACTGAAAACTTATTTTAACTTACAACTTATTTGATTTAAGACTTAAAGATTTTAAGCCAGATTTATTTTGGGTGATGAGTATTTCTTACATCTAAGGGATAAACATTTTCTCCTGTTTTAACATGTCTTCCCTTTGATTTTCTCACACATGTTGTATTTAACTAATAGAGTACAAATACCAAAACAATGGAATATCCAGGATTAACTCAGCAAATGCCATTAGATTTTGTGCAGGCATAGTATAGAAATGGCACAAAAAACTTTGGATTCTTAAGGATCATTTCCAGTGATTCATTTTCAAAACTAAGGGATTTTTAATACTTGAAAAATTCAATATATTTCATAGAGTCATTACAATTTGTACAGTTCTGAAATAATGCCAATTTTGCAACTTAATTTGTTAAAATGATAATAAACGAGAAGGCTGTCACTTGACAGAGAAAAACTCTCTCTTTTCTGTTATCTGTTTTGCTGTAAGGTTAATTCTTTATATTTTATATTTAAATTAATTCGGATTTCTTTCATAATAGGAGGCTTACTACATTATGGAATTAGTAAAGAAATGAGCAAAATAGGCAGGAAGAGAATGAGGGGGAGGGGAGAGGGTAGGACAAGATCAATTAAATAATTTTTTTGTCAAAAATCAGATATGCACATATTTTAGTTTGGAGAGCATATGCTGCTCTTGATGTGGATCCAAAACCAAGGCAGTACATTGAACAAAATAAAACCAGCTCTGTAATTATTAGCAGAGACATATTCGTGAGGGCCATTTCCTGTAGAAAACGCCACTTGTGTTTTCTTTCCTGTATCCTACTCAGATCCCCTTAGCAGAGATGAGAAGGAAGAGACAAAGTTACGGCACGCGTTTAAGAAACAAGCCATGACCGACGTCGGATTTTTTGCCAATTACCGCAGAGCTCGGAAAGTCCTGGAGGGCCTGTGACCTGCCAGACCACCTGGAGGTCTTCTGCCATTGTATTGGACACGTTCATGAGTTTCAAGGCAAGCACGAAAGCAAGCCAAATTTGCGAGTGGACGCGATCTGTAATCACTTCTTGGCCCAGATCAAAGCAAAGAAATCTGAATGAAGCATGAAGGTATCAGAGACAGCAAAAGCCATGAGTGAAGTGCAAAGACATCATCTGCCATACTAGACGACAAAATAATTCAAGCGCCATTACCAGGTTACACATAGATATTATAACCTACACAAATGAACAAGATACCAGATGACAGAGAGGAGTAAAGCTTGAGATGTTTCTCTGTAAAGCCATAGAAAAAATATGGGGGATGATGAAGGTAGGAAGCCGGTGGTTCAATCTGGATTTGAGAACTGTTGGCCTTCTCGCTTTTGGGGATATTTTTTGCACCAGAGCTAAAGAAAGAGCAGGAAACACAACTAGCTTAGCAGTCAAAAGAAAAATTGTAACTTGGGCAACTATATGTAGGGTAGGGAAGAGGGAAAAATGCCACAAGAAAGCCACTATTCATTGGAATAAAATAAAGCTGTTTAGCAAACCAAGGACAGACACCAGCTTTTTGGTGATTAAAAGGCCAAATTATGGTTTGGGGATTTCAAATCTGTGCTTGTATCAGTATCTGGAAGACCACTGCCAAACTCTTAAGATTCATCATACAGCTGTCTTTGTAATTTTGCAGACCTGTATGAACAGAAATGCATAAGGTTGCCTATAGCTGCCTAGTAGAAGCACTGTTTTTAGGAGCATTGCCAGAGTGACTTTAAATGTTGCAAAAAATATATATTCTCCCTAGCTATTATTTTATACTGTTTGTTACCATTTGCTTCTCTTGTTGTCCTGTTTCTCTTTAAGGTGGGAAGTAGGAGGATCAAGACTTCTCATAAAACACCAGGTGATCCTTCTTGTTTGTTCCTTCGTAGGGGCACAAAAACTCATGAGTCTGCAAAAAGTTACCAGGAACACTAAGAAATTACAGCATCGGACACCTACAGAAATTTATTTGACGCTATCCTTCCCCATCACCATGCCACCATCATGCTGCCTGTGATGCCTGCACTCAGCAGATGCCGCAGGAGATGCTTGCATGCCATTGGCTTGGCTCTCAGCCCCACAGTGGTCTGCAAAATGCAGGTGATAATTTGCCAGGGAGAAAAATCAGGGATAGGTCTTCCATATGACCTCCACGTTCACAGTTCAAAACTCCTCCCAGTAGGGTAAGTGGAGAGATGTACTCACCTCTTCAGGTACATTCGCTTCATGCTTCTTGGCTCCAGAGAGAAAATAAAGATCCAAACACCCAGAAGAGCCATAAGCAATTCTGTCTGTGTGATGATTTGATCCATAGGGCTCTACAGAGCCCAGAACGATCCCTGCTAAGTCTGAGATTATATTTATGTCAGTACAGGAGAACTCTTTCACTGATGAAAACTCTCTGAAGGAATCAAAATGAGAAAACACCTTTGATGCAATCAAATTGCTCCAGACAGCTCTTAAAAATGTAAAGATTTAAAAATTGCCATCAAACCCATTTTCACACTTACTAAACTGCAATTTAGTATTATTTACATTATGGAAAAAACCCACAGTCCCAGTAGGCTCAGGGGGACACTGCATTAGTCACGGTGCAAATACATACAAAGACATGACCCCTGCCTCAGAGAACTTTTTATCATCCCCTAATTAACCTCTTCCTGATCCTTGAAGCCAGAATAATCAATGGGTCTCTATTCTGACTCTGAATTCATTCAGCTGGGGGAGGAGAGGGATCTATGGAAAAATTATTTTTTTTAAAAAAAAGACTTCTAAATTACCTTCTCTGTGGGACAGCACTCTAACAAACAATACTAGGTCTGCCAAATCATTCCTGCTCTAAATAACCAACTTTACTTGTACAGCATCTGCTGTCTGAAACGGCTTTCATTTGTTTTTACCATTATGAATAGTCAAGAATTTGGTATCACATGATCAAGCTTCTAGAAAACTTAAATATGCTTCATTGCGCCTTGATGAATGGCTGACTGTTGTATTGTTATAAGATATACTAATACACTAGAAAAATCTAACTTTATTGCGACTAACCCCAGTGCATAGGGTTGAACAGGAATGTCCTCCACCCCAAAGAAAATGCCTATTGACATACTACCTAAAAAAGCTGGGATTTTCAAAAAGCCCATTGACTCTTAGTGTAAATTCAACTGTTAATGAACCTCAGGCACATCTGAACATCAAAATTCAAAACTCATCTCTGTACAAATAATGTATCTAAATCCAAATTGAATGGGTAGAACCCCCCCCATGGCAGCGTAACCCATAACGCCTTCCTCTACTCTCTGTTATAATCTAAGGATTGCTTTTGTTTGAGGAAAGGAGGCAAGAAAACACTCCTTATGAGCACTCTCAGCGGTTCGGCGGGAGGACAGAGCTGGCTGCATGCGTTGCTGGATGAGTACCTTGGAAGCTTAGCACAGGAGAAATAGGATGACATTAAGGGCAGTGACTGGGTAAGTATAAGAGCAGGTATGAAAAGAGAGAGGCGGTGTAATTAAGGGATGAAGTGAAGTAGTGGTGCCCAATGGATTTTAGATAATAGATGTCATTAAGGGTGATTCAGAAGATTGAATTGTACAACACAAATCAGTGTGGAAGCTGTGGAACAAACCAAGTAGAGAGAAGCATCACTTCTCTACTTACGGTAGAGAAGTGTTGGTGTGCTTTGTGCACTGCCATCTCTAAAAGGGACTGAGCTAACAACAGAGATGATTAGTTTTCCAGGGGCAGAGGTTAAGGATGTTAGCGAGAGGGTTGATATGTTATAGTCAAGAGAACTGGGAATGAATCCTGTGTTTGTGCATGTGGAAATTAAATGATAACAGAAAGGCAGCGAGAGATATTTCAAAAGAGGTTGGGACTTGAAAGGAGAGAAAAACTACATTTTTGGTACTGTGCTATTTCTTCATAAAAAATCCTAAGTAAATCTTGGCAAACTTGCCCCCACAAATGGCTTTTTGGGAGGCACCATATGCAAGTGTTAGATTAAGAGAGTGAAATCTAACTGGCTACGGCTTTGACTTACAGCAGAACGTTGCAAAGAAAGCTGGGGGACACAGGGACAGACAGCACATTACATGATTTTGAGGCCAATCTCATTTTATAGAGCACCTTTGTACTTCAGGCTAAATAAAATGGGTTACAAGCAGCGTGTCGGGCATCAGCAGGGAAGTCAGTGGCAGCCCACGACAGCTATCATGTGCTCAGCAATGTGTGTTATATCATGGACATCAACATAATTTATAAGAGCAAGGTAATTGTTGGCTAGAAAACCGCAATAATCGCCTTCCTTTTCTGAGAAGGTTTTATTGTCTCCAGCATCTGTTGTCTGAGACTGGGGCCAAAGCTTCCACTTGCCTCTCTTACTTCTTGAGTCTGCAATGCCTTAGCACAGCCACCGAAGTTATTGGGCCTCTGAAGGTAGCAGAGCAGGTACAGATGCGGAAAACCTCCCACTCCATTACGTATGCTGATCTTCTACTGACGTCGTCCTTCAAAGCATGCCATTAGCACCAAATGTGGCTACCAGCTGTGCAGCTGCAGCCCAGGACCAGCGCGGTGCTTCCCGGTGCTACGCAGCAGCTCTTGGAGCAGAGCTGAGGGATACAGAGAAGCAGTATAGTTTCTATGTAGTCTCAGGCATAAGACATATCTGAAAAAAGCCATAGGATGGCCTATCATAAGCAGCTCAATGAATCAAAGATATTTTAAGCGTTTTGAATTAGCTGATGAGCCAACTTGGCAATCTCAGTTCTGAATAGAGTCATTCCTTAGCTTGTCATCCTCTCATCTCCTTCAACTGGAAAGGCCACGGAGACAAAACTACAGGTTTTCCATTCACCTCTCTTGCAATTCTCTTTGCCAGCCAAACAGGACTCTAGGGAAGAGACATCTCAGTCCTCTGCTACAGCTTGTATAGCCTATTCAGGAACTATGTAGACTATATAGGAACTCATGGAACAGAAAGGAAAAAGAAAGCTTGAGAGAAGTCAGAAATCAGAATTTCTGCCCAGAGACAAAAATACTGGGTTTACCAAAGGAT